>NW_025334257.1:0-49051 GCF_014858855.1 Bufo gargarizans
ATCGGACAGGTTGGATCATGTGATATTTTTATAGAGCCGGTCATTACTGACGCAGCGATACCAAATTTCTGTTTTTATTATAAAATAAGGGAAAAGGGGCTTTTTTTTTTCTTTTTTTACTTTATTAATTTTATTACTTTATTAATTTTATTCAAAACATTTTTTTTTACTTTTTTTTTTCTTTACTTTTCACTTTACTGTTCACTTTTGGGGGTCTGATCCCCTCTGCAATGCATTACAATACATCCGTATTGTAATGCATTGCCTGCTCGTGTACTACAGTGAGTAGTACACAAACAGTTTGCTAGGAGACGGGCCTGAGGCTGGATCTCCTCGGCACCCGTAGAAGGCAGGTCTCGGGCATTGCATCGGGCTGCCTTCTGAGACATCGAGTCCCTGCCACAGCAGCACGGTGACTCGATGCGCTCACCCGACACAAACCCCCTCTATGTCGCGGTCAGCAGCATAGAAGAGGTGAATCTGCAGCGATCGCCAATACGGGGGTTCACAGGACCCCCCTTGGCATTGACCCAAGGTGCCTGCTGTGGCGTGGCGGTGATCGGAAATACAGATGACGTACCGGTACGCCCTGTGTCCTTAAGTACCAGGACATCATGACGTACCGGTACGTCATGTGTCCCCAAGAGGTTAAAGGAGACGCCCAGGCTTGGGCCTTTTCTTTGCCGACTGGGTCAGAGTCCTTCCGGTCGGTTGATGAGTTTTTCAGAGCTCTGGGTTTGATTTACGACGACCCGGCTCGGATTTCCCTGGCCGAGACTAAGTTGTGTGGCTTGCGGAAGGGAAAGCGGTCTGCGGAGATCTACTGCTCTGAATTTAGGAGATGGGCTAAGGATACGGAGTGGAATGATCCAGCTCTGCGTAGTCAATTCTATCAGGGTCTATCTGAGAGGCTGAAAGACGCGTTGGCCTTTCACGAGAATCCTGTCTTTGGAGGCAGCCATGTTACTTGCTGTACGTATAGATAGACGTCTGAGACATCTAAAGTCCCTCATTCTCAGGAGGTACTAACATATGAAATGGCTGCTCCCTCTGATACTTTGGGTGGAGAGACTCTCGAGTTTACGCCAGCTTTCTCCTGTCTGCCGAGGTGGCGCTAGAGTCCAAAACTGTGAAAATCAAAGTATTTATCGACAGTGAAGCAGGGGTTAACCTGATTAATGGACAGTTCGTTCGTATGCATGGTTTTACTACTAGTGCATTAGAGAGAAGCATTTCTGTCTTTCATTTCTGTCTTTGCAATTGAATCTGCACCTCTTACCCAAAAATGCCTGTCGCAGGTAGTGAATGACATCTATATCTCCTGTTATGTGTTGGAGGGTCTTCCTGCTCCGTTGGTGTTGGGTCTACCGTGGTTAAGCAAACATAACCCTACCATCGACTGGCAAGCGAGACAGATTCTCGATTGGAGTGATTTTTGCATGGACAACCATCTTAATATGTCGTTCTCTGTGGTCACCACTAAAGCTGTGCCCTCATTCATTTCTGAATTTTCTGATGTATTTTCTGAGAGTGGTAACCAAGAGTTACCCCCGCATTGGGAATGTGATGGTTCCGTCAATCTTATTCCCGGAGCTAAACCGCCCAAATCTCGGTTGTATAATCCTTCGGAACCCGAAAGAAAGGTTTTTCAAGAATATACAGCGCTGCCCACAATTATTCATACCCCTGGCAAATTTTGACTTAAAGTTACTTTTATTGAACCAAGTAATTTTTAAAGTTACTTTTATTGAAGCAAGTAATTTTTTGACAGGAAATGACATAGGTGTCTCCCAAAAGATAATAAGACGATGTACAAGAGGCATTATTATTGTGGGGAAAAAATTATTCTCAGCTTTTATTTACATTTGAGCAAAAAATACAAGATGTTTCGCACTGTGGAAAATCTCGGAGGACGTGGTCAGAAGCCAAAAGTGACCCCTGTGCTGTCCAGGAGGATAGTTAGAGAGGTGAAAAAGAATCCAAGGATCACCACCAAGGCCATCCTGGTGAATCTGGGCTCTGCTGGTGGCAATGTCTCAAGGCAGACAATCCAACGGACACTGCACAATGCAGACCAAGGAGGACGCCACTTCTCCAGATAAGGCACACAAAAGCTTGCTTGGCCTTTGCAAAAGCTCATCTGGACAAAGAAGAAGACTTCTGGTCTTCTGTGTTATGGTCAGAGAAGCCTTCAACCCAAAGAACACCATCCCCACAAACATGGTGGTTGGAACCTAATGCTTTGGGGGTGTTTTTCAGCCAATGGACCAGGGAACCTAATCACAGTAAACGGCACCATGAGAAAAGAGCAATACATGAGGATTCTCAACGACAACATCAGGCGGTCTGCAGAGAAACTTGGCCTTGGGCACCAGTGGACATTTCAGCATGACAATGACCCAAAACACAAAGCAAAAGTGGTGAAGAAATGGTCAGCAGACAACAACATTAACGCTTTGGAGAGGCCCAGACAAAGTCGAGACTTGAATCCAATGGAGAATCTGTGGAGGGAGCTAAAGATCAGGGTGATGGCCAGAAGACCCTCCAACCTGAAAGATTTGGAGCTTATTGCTAAAGATGAATGGGCAAAAATACCTGTGGAGACCTGCAAAAAGCTGGTCTGCAATTATAGGAAGCATCTGATTGCTGTAACAGCCAATAACGGCTTTTCTATTGATTATTAAGAAGGGTATGAATAATTTTGGACTGGACACTTTTTGCTCAAATGTAAATAAAAGCTGAGAATTTTTTTTTTTTTCCACAATAATGCCTCTTGTACATCGTCTTATCTTTTGGGAGACACCGATGTCATTTCCCATCAAAATATTACTTGCTAGTTGAATAAAAGTAACTTTAAGTCAAAATTTGCCAGGGGTATGAATAATTATGGGCAGCACTGTATATCTGAGAGTTTGGCGAAGGGACATATCAGACCGTCCTAATCCCCAGTGGCTGCTGGCTTTTTCTTTGTAAAAAAAAAAAAAAGGATGGTACCCTGAGGCCATGTCTGGACTTCCGTGAGCTCAACCGTATTACTGTCCGTGAGCCTTACACTCTTCCTTTAATCCTGGATTTGTTTAATCAGATTGTCTGTGCCAAGGTGTTCTTTAAATTGGATCTGAGGGGGCCATATAATATGGTAAGGATCAGGGAGGGGGATGAGTGGAAGACTGCATTTAATACCCCTGAGGGCCATTTTGAGAATCTGGTCATGCCTTTTGGGTTAACCAATGCTCCAGCGGTTTTTCAACACTTTGTCAATGACATCTTTCATCATCTGGTGGGGAGGTTTGTTGCTGTATATCTGGATGACATACTAATTTATTCTCCAGACATGGAGACTCATCAGGATCATGTTAGACAGGTGTTATAGATCCTGAGAGTGAATAAGTTGTATGCTAAGATGGAAAAGTGTGTGTATTTGCTGTTCAGCAATTCCTGGCTTACCTGCTTTTATCCTCAGGTTTTGGTATGGATCCCGAGAAAGTCCGTGCTGTGTTGGACTGGGATAGACCTGAAAATCTGAAGGCGCTTATGCGGTTTTTGAGGTTCACCAACTACTAGCGTAAATTCATCCTGAACTATTTGTCGGTTGTTAAACCTTTAACAGACATGACTAGGAAGGGTGTTGATATTTAAATTTGGTCAGAGGCGGCATTACAATCATTTTCTGCTGTGAAGTAATGTTTCGCTTCTGCCCCTATTCTGATACAACCGGACGTTGACGCATCCGAGGTTGGGGTAGGAGCAATATTGTCGCAGGGTCCCTCACCTAGTAAATGGCGCCCATGTGCTTTTTTTCTCTAAGAAACTCTCGACTGCTGAAAGAAATTATGACGTGGGTAATAGAGAATTGCTGGCCATTAAGTTGGCTTTTGAGGAATGGCGTCATTGGTTGGAAGGAGCAATTCATTCTAATTCTGTGCTTACTGATCACAAAAATCGGGCTTACTTGGAGTCTGCTAAACGACTGAACCCAAGGCAGGCCAGATGGTCGCTGTTTTTTTTACCAGATTTTATTTCATTGTCACCTATCGCCCTGGGGTTAAGAATGTCAAGGCTGATGCTTTGTCGCATAGCTTTCCTGGGGGAGGTGATTCAGAAGATCCCGGTCCGATATTGTCCGAAGGGGTAGTTATATCCGCCCTATATCCCGACCTGGAGGCAGAGGTGTTGGAGGCTCAGGGAGATGCATCGGATTCTTGTCCTCCGGGGAAGTTGTTTGTTCCTTCTGAATTACGTCACAAGGTGTTCGAGGAACATCACTGTACGGTTCTCGCAGGACACCCTGGAAGCAGATCCACTGTTGATCTCATATCTCGTAGATTCTGGTGGCCGGGGTTGTGTAAGTGTGTTGAGAACTATGTGTCAGCCTGTAGTAGTGCACGTGCTAAGGTGACACATACTTTGCCTTCCGGATCTTTACTATCGTTGCCCATCCCGTCCAGACCTTGGACTCATTTGTCCATGGATTTTATCACAGATTTACCAAATTCTTCAGGGAAAACTGTGATTCTGTATGTGATCGATTTAGTAAGGTGGGACACTTTATAGCATTATCAGGTCTCCCCAATGCTAAAACTCTTGCACAGGTATTTGTTGATAACATCATAAAACTACATGGTATTCCCTCTGATGTGGTGTCTGATAGAGGGACTCCGTTTGTTTCCAAATTCTGGAAGGCGTTCTGTACTCGTCTGGGGGGGGGGGGGGTACAATTGTCCTTCTTTTCTTCTTTTCATCCTCAGTTGAACGGACAGACTGAATGCACAAATCAGAATCTGGAGACTTATTTGAGATGTTTTGTCTCTGAGAACCAGGAGGAGTGGTCTTCCTTCTTGGCTTTGGCCGAGTTTGCCATAAATAACCGTAGACAGGAGTCCACTGATAAGTCGCCGTTCTTTGGGGCATATTGGTTCCACCCACAATTTGGCACTTTTTCTGGTACTGAGACTTCTGGGGTACTTGAAGAGGAAAGATTTTCCACTTCTTTGTCATCTTTTTGGCGGAAAATTCTAAATAATCTGAAAAAGATGAGTAAGAAGTATAAGCTTGTGGCTGACAAGAGACGTATGAGTGGTCCGGACCTGAGAGTGGGTGATTCTGTGTGGCTGTCCACAAGAAACATTAAGTTGAAAATACCTTCTTGGAAGTTGGGCCCAAGATTTATTGGTCCATATAAGATCACTGTTATTACAACCCTGTATCCTTTCTTTTTGAGCTTCCTCAAGCTTTGAAGATTCATAACGTGTTCCATAGGTCGTTGTTGAAGAGATATCTTGTACCTGTTGAGATGTCCTCCTTGCCCCCGGCTCCTGTCATGGTGGATGGTAATTTGGAATTTTAAATCACCAAGATAAATGATTCGCGAGTTCTCCGTAGATCCCTCCCAGTATCTAGTGCACTAGAGGGGTTACGGACCTGAGGAGTGGATGTGGGTCCCAGCAACCGACATTAATGCTAATCGTCTGGTGAGGTCCTATCACAGAGCTCATCCGGAGAAAGTCGGTCCAGGGTGTCCGGAGGTCACCCGTAGAAGGGGGGGGGGGGTACTGTCACGGTCACTTCCAGGCTAGGTGTTAAAAGGTTGGTCACTTTGTTGTTGATGGTAATGACCTCACCTCTAGTCAGGTGCAGCATAGTGGTCATTACTATTTAAGACTGGCTACTACCTTCACTCCTTGTGGTGTATAGCTTCATTTGCAACTGGATGAGCTGGTGTGTGTTGTCTCCTCTTTCTTCTACTTCAGGAGTTAAGTGTCTCATTCCTTTGTATTTGTTTGTGTTGTTTCCCCTGCGTTCTGGTATCTGGTCTGAGTCAAGACCCCTGTTCCTTCGGCTTAAGCCCTATCACTACCGCAGGGCATTACAGGGTAGTTAGGCTTTAGGTTCCAGTAAATGAACGGTCCTACCACTGAGGTCCGTTCATTCGGTTAGCAGTCAGGGCTAGGGTTAGGATTCATTAGGTGGTGACCGTTTCCTCTCCCTAGCTTCTAGGCCAGATACCTCCCCCCCCTCTTGTGTTTGGTGTTGTGTTCCCTCCCACACCTCGTCATGACATTATGCAGCCATTTTGTTTGTATCAGTGCTGCAATGGATCCAATCCCTGCACTGGTCGGACAACTACAGGGATTGTCTTTGGAGGTAGCTGACCTCCGCAATACTGTCGCACAGATCCAGAGACCTCTGGCAGCTGGTTCCGACTGTGGGAATCGGGCCTGCCCTCTCCCTGCCAGATACCTTCCCCCCCTCTTGTGTTTGGTGTGGTGTTCCCTCCCACACCTCTTCGTGACACCGGGTCACTGCACTTACACTCGTCAACTTCAATAGCATCTGAATAACTCTTTCCTTGAAAAAACGCATCTTAGGGAGGAATGTCGGACTCGCTTGGTCAACTATTTTGCTGACAACCTGGGCTCTGTGGATTCCCCTGACTTTGTGGGAAGCTCATAAGGCCCCTGTATAGCTTTAGGCAGAGGTGTAGCTAGGCTTTACTGCACCCAGGGCAAGGATTCCGTTTTGGGTCCCATCCCCCCCCCCATAAAGAGGGTACATTGTTTTTTACACTAAGCCCCTCTTCTAACTCCGCCCAACACATAACTACATTCACACAGTCCCACCTAATAAAATCTGTCTCGGGATACACAGCGATGGTACTTCTTGAAATAAGTAAAAGAAACAACTGGTCCTACCTCGTCCAGGGTGTCGCTGGCATCGGCGTGATGTCCTTTGGTCCTACCTCATCCAGGGTGTCGCTGGCGTCAGCGTGCTGTCCTCTGGTCCTACCTCATCCAGGTTGTCCCTGGCTTCGGCGTCATGTCCTTTGGTCCTACCTCATCCAGGGTGTCGCTGGCGTCAGCGTGCTGTCCTCTGGTCCTACCTCATCCAGGTTGTCCCTGGCTTCGGCGTGATGTCCTTTGGTCCTACCTCATCCAGGGTGTCGCTGGCATCGGCGTGATGTCCTTTGGTCCTACCTCATCCAGGGTGTCGCTGGCGTCAGCGTGCTATCCTCTGATCCTACCTCGTCCAGGGTGTCGCTGGCGTCAGCGTGCTGTCCTCTGATCCTACCTCGTCCAGGGTGTTGCTGGTGTCGGTGTGATGTCCTCTGGTTCTACCTCTTCAAGAGTGTCGCTGGCATCGACGTGATGTCCTTTGGTCCTACCTCATCCAGGGTGTCGCTGGCGTCAGCGTGCTGTCCTCTGGTTGTACCTCATCCAGGGTGTCGCTGGCGTCAGCGTGCTGTCCTCTGGTTGTACCTCATCCAGGTTGTCCCTGGCTTCGGCGTGATGTCCTCTGATCCTACCTCATCCAGGGTGTCGCTGGTGTCGGTGTGATGTCTTCTGGTCCTACCTCATCCAGGGTGTCGCTGGCGTCAGCGTGCTGTCCTCTGGTTCTACCTCATCCAGGTTGTCCCTGGCTTCGGCGTGATGTCCTCTGATCCTACCTCATCCAGGGTGTCGCTGGTGTCGGTGTGATGTCCTCTGGTTCTACCTCGTCAAGAGTGTCGCTGGTGTCGGTGTGATGTCTTCTGGTCCTATCTCATTCAGGGTGTCACTGGTGTCGGCGTGATGTCATCTGGTCCTACCTCATCCAGGGTGTCGCTGGCATTGGTATGATGTCCCCTGGTTCTACCTCATCAAGGGTGTCGCTGGTGTCGGTGTGAGGTCCTCTGGTTCTACCTCGTCCAGGGTGTCACTGGTGTCGGCGTGATGTCCTCTGGTTCTACCTCGTCCAGGGTGTCGCTAGTGTTGTGTGAGGTCCTCTGGTTCTACCTCGTCCAGGGTGTCGCTAGTGTGAGGTCCTCTGGTTCTATCTAGTCCAGGGTGTCGCCGGTGTCAGTGTGATGTCTGCTGGATCCAGAACAAGGTCTCTGCAGTGATAGAGAAAAAAGAATGATGACATAAGGAAGATATGATAAATGCCCCTGTGAAATCACCAGCAGGGGGCGCTGTACCATAGTGTATAACAGGTTCATCTAGGGCATTTCTTACACATTAGTGCAACCACACAGTACTAATGCTCAAATAGTGCCCCCTCACAGTAGTTATGTCCATATTTGTGCTCATCACAGTAATATGCCCAGATATGTGCCCCCTCAATGTAGTTATGCCCAGATATATGCCCCTTCACAGTAGTTATGCCCATATATTTACCCCCTCACAGTAGTTATATCCAGCTTCAGTTGTACCTGTGGATAGCTGGTGTTTGGATCTCGGTAGAGTTCCTGGTGCTGCTGTAGCTTCTTGGAAGTTAAGTGTTTCCTTTCCCTTTTGTATTTTGGCTTTTCTGTGTGTGGCATTTCTTTGTTGTTTTGTATTAGGCCTTAGGGAGACTCCCATTCATCCTTCCTTTTGGAAAAGCAGGATGTCTCAATCCTGTCATTAGTACCAGGGTCCTATAGTGTGAGTTAGGACACTAGGTATTCCTGTGTATGAACTCGCCTACCTCTGGGGTCTGTTCATACTGGGCTTTGATTAGGGTTTTCACTAGGAGGTGTCCATCTTCCTTCCCTAGTAGTCAGGCCTTATCTTCTTTTCCCTTTCCCTCCTATGTTCGGTGTGGGGGTTTCCCTTCCACACTAGAGCGTGACACCCCCTCACAGTAGTTATGTCCAGATATGTGTCCCCTCACAGTAGTTATGTCCAGATATGTGCCCCTCACAGTAGTTATGTCCAGATATGTGCCCCTCGCAGTACTTATGGCCAGATATGTGCCCCTCACAGTAATTATACCCAGATATGTGCCCCCTTACAGTAGTTATGTCCAGATATGGGCCCCTCACAGTAGTTATGTCTAGATATCTGTCATAACTACTGTGAGGGGACACATATGTGCCCCATCACAGTAGCTTGACAAAGGCTCTATTGAGAGAGCTGAAATGCTGCATTGCTGTTGGATGTAATAAAAGATCCACTTTCACTTTAAGACCGGAGTGCTGCCTTACCTTTTTTCTTCTATTCATCATTTCTAGTCCAGAAACTATTGGGGAGTTGCATCTGGCATACCTAAGAGCGCTGCTGTTAATTTTTTATTTTTCTCTGCCCCTCACAGTAGATATGCCCAGATATGTGCCCCTCACAGTAATTATATCCAGATATGTTCCCTCTCACAGTAGTTCTGCCCAGATATGTGCCTCTCACAGTAGTTATGCCCAGATATGTGCCCCTCACAGTAATTATATCCAGATATGTTCCCTCTCACAGTAGTTCTGCCCAGATATGTGCCTCTCACAGTAGTTATGCCCAGATATGTGCCTCTCACAGTAATTATATCCAGATATGTTCCCCCTCACAGTAGTTCTGCCCAGATATGTGCCTCTCACAGTAGTTATGCCCAGATATGTGCCCTCACAGTAATTATATCCAGATATGTTCCCCCTCACAGTAGTTCTGCCCAGATATGTGCCTCTCACAGTAGTTATGCCCAGATATGTGCCCTCACAGTAGTTCTGCCCAGATATGTGCCTCTCACAGTAATTATATCCAGATATGTTCCCTCTCACAGTAGTTCTGCCCAGATATGTGCCTCTCACAGTAGTTCTGCCCAGATATGTGCCTCTCACAGTAATTATATCCAGATATGTTCCCCCTCACAGTAGTTCTGCCCAGATATGTGCCTCTCACAGTAGTTATGCCCAGATATGTGCCCTCACAGTAGTTCTGCCCACATATGTGCCCCTCACAGTAATTATATCCAGATATGTTCCCCCTCACAGTAGTTCTGCCCAGATATGTGCCTCTCACAATAGTTCTGCCCAGATATGTGCCTCTCACAGTAGTTCTGCCCAGATATGTGCCTCTCACAGTAATTATATCCAGATATGTGCCTCTCACAGTAGTTCTGCCCAGATATGTGCCTCTCACAGTAGTTCTGCCCAGATATGTGCCTCTCACAGTAATTATATCCAGATATGTTCCCCCTCACAGTAGTTCTGCCCAGATATGTGCCTCTCACAGTAGTTATGCCCAGATATGTGCCCTCACAGTAGTTCTGCCCAGATATGTGCCTCTCACAATAGTTCTGCCCAGATATGTGCCTCACAGTAATTATATCCAGATATGTTCTACCTCACAGTAGTTCTGCCCAGATATGTGCCCCTCACAGTAGTTATACCAGATATGTGCCTCTCACAGTAGTTCTGCCCAGATATGTGCCCCTCACAGTAGTTATGGTCAGATATGTGCCTCTCACAGTAGTTCTGCCCAGATATGTGCCTCTCACAGTAATTATATCCAGATATGTTCCCCCTCATAGTAGTTATGCCCAGATATGTGCCCTCACAGTAGTTCTGCCCAGATATGTGCCCCTCACAGTAATTATATCCAGATATGTTCCCCCTCACAGTAGTTCTGCCCAGATATGTGCCTCTCACAGTAGTTATGCCCAGATATGTGCCTCTCACAGTAGTTCTGCCCAGATATGTGCCTCTCACAGTAGTTCTGCCCAGATATGTGCCCCTCACAGTAATTATATCCAGATATGTTCCCCCTCACAGTAGTTCTGCCCAGATATGTGCCTCTCACAGTAGTTATGCCCAGATATGTTCCCCCTCACAGTAGTTCTGCCCAGATATGTGCCTCTCACAGTAGTTCTGCCCAGATATGTGCCCCTCACAGTAGTTCTGCCCAGATATGTGCCTCTCACAGTAGTTCTGCCCAGATATGTGCCTCTCACAGTAATTATATCCAGATATGTTCCCCCTCATAGTAGTTATGCCCAGATATGTGCCCTCACAGTAGTTCTGCCCAGATATGTGCCCCTCACAGTAATTATATCCAGATATGTTCCCCCTCACAGTAGTTCTGCCCAGATATGTGCCTCTCACAGTAGTTCTGCCCAGATATGTGCCTCTCACAGTAGTTCTGCCCAGATATGTGCCCCTCACAGTAGTTCTGCCCAGATATGTGCCTCTCACAGTAGTTCTGCCCAGATATGTGCCTCTCACAGTAATTATATCCAGATATGTTCCCCCTCATAGTAGTTATGCCCAGATATGTGCCCTCACAGTAGTTCTGCCCAGATATGTGCCCCTCACAGTAATTATATCCAGATATGTTCCCCCTCACAGTAGTTCTGCCCAGATATGTGCCTCTCACAGTAGTTCTGCCCAGATATGTGCCTCTCACAGTAGTTCTGCCCAGATATGTGCCCCTCACAGTAATTATATCCAGATATGTTCCCCCTCACAGTAGTTCTGCCCAGATATGTGCCTCTCACAGTAGTTATGCCCAGATATGTTCCCCCTCACAGTAGTTCTGCCCAGATATGTGCCTCTCACAGTAGTTCTGCCCAGATATGTGCCCCTCACAGTAGTTCTGCCCAGATATGTGCCTCTCACAGTAGTTCTGCCCAGATATGTGCCTCTCAAAGTAATTATATCCAGATATGTTCCCCCTCATAGTAGTTATGCCCAGATATGTGCCCTCACAGTAGTTCTGCCCAGATATGTGCCCCTCACAGTAATTATATCCAGATATGTTCCCCCTCACAGTAGTTCTGCCCAGATATGTGCCTCTCACAGTAGTTATGCCCAGATATGTGCCTCTCACAGTAGTTCTGCCCAGATATGTGCCTCTCACAGTAGTTCTGCCCAGATATGTGCCTCTCACAGTAGTTATGCCCAGATATGTTCCCCCTCACAGTAGTTCTGCCCAGATATGTGCCTCTCACAGTAGTTCTGCCCAGATATGTGCCTCTCACAGTAGTTCTGCCCAGATATGTGCCCCTCACAGTAGTTATACCAGATATGTTCCCCCTCACAGTAGTTATACCAGATATGTTCCCCCTCACAGTAGTTATGTCCAGACATGTTCCCCCTCACAGTAGTTATGTCCAGATATGTTCCCCCTCACAGTAGTTATGCTCAGATATGTTCCCCTTCACAGTATAAATAAGGAAGTGTGGGCAGCACCACTGTCTGTGAGGTGTATGCGGAGTGCCAGCGGCTGAGTAGGCGATCCACCTCCAAAAATGTATAAAGATAAGGAATTCCGCAGCACATCCAGATAGTAAGAAGGTAAAAAAGGCTTTATTCACCAAGCATGCGACGTTTCAATCCTCTCAATGGGATTTTCCTCAAGCAGTGACATAGTAAGCAGTGCAATGTGCATATTTAAACACTTTCACATCATTAAACAATCAATAAATCAAATCCATTCATTAAAAATAGTAATACAGGCAGTACTATCAATATACTGATACAATCACATTATGTCTCCGATCTACATACAGTGATACAGTGCTAATCATTCCCATAACCGATCCGACATACCATATATAAAATGAAATACTTTAATTGTGACAATAATCAAGGTCTTCCATGAAAGTAAAATGTGCAGGTGTACCTTCAGAAGGATGATGAACTAGATCACAGGAGTGTGCGATGGGGTAAATGCACGTGGGTCCCGGTGTCCCAGGTATACCACTGCGCATGTCAAAGGACCTTCCCAGGGGTTCCGATCACATGATCACCCTTACGAGCCGATAGTTGAAGTGCGCATGTCCAAGGACCTTCAGGCATGTGATCACAATATGTGCTTAGATGTATCACATGATCGGAATAGATAGTATCGGAATCCAAGTGCTCCATAGTATTGCAGACACATAAAAGGTATGATTATATGTTAAATCTAGTTCTCAAAGGTATGATTATTATGTCTGAAGCATTATTTCATTCCTGAGATACATTAAACATATCGAACAATGTAAGATCCAAAAGAAATGTAAAAGCATAAAGATAAGCCTGAGACTGACAAAGTACACGTGTTTGCAATGAGTCTCACTGCACATCACATGGTGCCTATTCACACATGTCCATATCGATGGGTCAACGATCAATCAAAGGGGTGAGGGTGACTGTATATAGATGGAAGTACCATTATTATACAAAGAGAGACGATATGTGTTATGCGTTAGTACCGCCGCTTCTCTCATTGAATGCTGGAGTCAATATGATGATTATAGGATCGCCCCCTAGTCTAAACGAGGAGTTCGGTGCAAGTGGCCTATGTTGTCACCATAGAGCCTCAGGCTGAATTGTCCCACCTGTCAGCTGGACACCATCCCTGGAAATCCAACATGGCAGGCCCGGGATCATCCTCTAGATTCCGGGGGCAAACCTATACATGTCCATCTAAAAATGTCACCAATCCCCTATGAGATCGATGGCTCCAAAGGCTTATCCATATGTTAAATCAGAACATGCGGATAGGACAATCGGACATCCCAAGTATCCCATAGCTTTATCGTGTATAGTCCTATTCATGCACAAAGTAAATGAAATAGAAAGAGTTTCTAATAAATCTGATTATTTGTGTATCTGCAAAAAATCTTGCTGTGCATAAATTAGCAAGATGATAAAAACTCGTAAAGAAAATGGGTCCCATCGTGATCCAGTAGATAGACCTTCCATCGCTCACTCCTAATGTGAACAAGAACAATGTTCACCACAATCCTGAGGGTAATAAAAGCAAAATCTAAGATCACCCTGTTGTATAAACAAGGGGCACTACCACATCTAACTCAACATAAGAGTAGGCGAGCAGAATCCCAAGCACAACCGCTCAGGACAATAACCAGGGCCTGTGGTCCACATCTAATCCCCGTGGTCTTAATGTGTTTAGTTTAGCAATCCATTGCATCTCACATTTTTTAAGTGTCTATTGCCGCCCCTGCGTGGAGTGGGAATATGATCCACCAGCCTGCATTTAAGGTCCCTCACCTTGTGGCCCATGTCAGTAAAATGTTTTGGGACGTTTTTTACGAATAGTATATCGATGTTGATTGATTCGACTTTTAAAATCCAATGAAGTCTCACCAATGTATAATAACTGACATGGGCACCAAAGGATATATATGACAAATGAAGATTCGCATGTCAAAAAGTGCTTGACGTAATGTTTTTTCTGTGTCAATGGATGCAGGAAAAAGCTACCTTTTTGCATATATCGGCAGTTAATGCAATTTAAACATGGGAAACTTCCCAATTTGGGAGTACGTAGAAAAGTCTGGCCAGACTCTTTTTGTGTAGCTATGTCCGTGTGGACTAATCCTAGCTCTCTTGTATGACATGACGGGAGGAAGAAGAAACTCTTCAATCCCCCCATGTCCACTTTTCAGGACTGACCAGTGTTTCAAGATAACTTGTTGACCATGCGTGCTGTCCTCTGTGTAGACGGTAACCAGAGGGATTCTCTTCATTTGTTATTGTTTCTGTTTCTCTTAGTGAGAAGGTCACTACGTGATTTGTCTTGAATAGAAGTGAGATGTTGGTCCAGTAAGGCTACGGGGTAGTCTCTGTCTCTAAAGGACTGTGTCGTGCATTTTAGAGTCCCCGATAAGTCATCATTGTTACTTACTATACGTTTTGCGCGGTAAAATTGGCTCAAGGGAAGGGATTTAACCATGGCCCTAGGATGTGCACTGTTGTAACTCAACAAGGTATTACGATCGGTATAAGCCCGTCGATAGCACATGATTGTTCAAGGTCACAACAGTGTCCAGAAAATGTATTTGTTCGCGCGAGTGTTCCAATGTGAATTTAATGTCAGAATCAATGGTGTTCAAAAATTAGAAGAACTCCATGAGTGTGTCCTCTGACCCCGTCCGAATCAAAAAAATGTCATCTATGTATCGCCACCACCTCAGAACATGCCGGAAGTGGGGCGATACATAGATGTACGTCTCCTCGAGGAAGGTGAGCATAAGTAGGGGCCACATTGGACCCCATGGCGGTCCCCTTCCTCTGGAGATAAAAATGGTCCCCAAACAAAAAATAGTTGCATGTCAGTACCAAGTGTAACAGTTGTAAAATGAAGCCCTGACATTCAGCTGAGTAGGTGGACTGAGACAAGGCCTTAGTTACCACCTCTATCCCAAATTCGTGTCTGATTGAGGTGTATAGGCTGGTGATATCTAGCGATGCTAGAATTACATCTGCTGAAAAAGTGATTTCTTCCAGTTTATTTAAAAAATCTGAAGTGTCTTGGATGTAGGACTGAGCTGACAATGCATATTGTCGTAATACTCTATCGAGAAAGATAGAAATATTGGACAAAAGGGATCCACGACCAGAAACTATCGGTCTACCAGGAGGATTTTTAAGATTTTTGTGGATCTTGGGCAATAGGTACAAAAAAGGTGTCATAGGATGTGAAATAGAAAGGAAGGTTTTGAGCTTGTCACCAATGATGCTAGCGTGCTGGCCTCTTGTAGCAAGCTCTGTATCTTCCGTTCAATGTCCCATCTGGGGTCCGTATGTAGTTTCTGATGGACCTCACAGTCCTCCAACTGTCTAGTGGCCTCTGCAATGTATTGATGAGTGTCCATGACCACAATCGCACCGCCCTGTCTGTGGGCTTGATGGTGAGACTGTGGTCATGGACCAACTCATCAACCGCATGACACTTGCTACGTTTAGTGTCCTGAATTTCAGATCTTAATTTATCCAGGTGCGGCTGCAGGTTGGACAAATAATCCTGGTGTTCATCTGTAGATAACAGGGAATGCAGTGTAGTCTTTTCTGTGGTATCAGCCAAATCCTTTTGCAGAAATTCCATATTTAACAGTATGAGATCCAGTGAAAATTAGTTTGCAATGGATTCAAACTTAATGCGAAATTCATCTTCATGCATGTACATAGTTGGCTGTGAGTGTGTCCTTAAGCCACGGGGTACCCTGCTGGTTTTAAAGTATTCACCTAATGTAGTAAGATGCAGGTCAAGACTCACCAATTTCTTGGTAATGCGTTCAAAGTCCCGTTTCGTATCTGCAATGTTGGGAATGGACAAAAACTCTGCATCTCCTTTATGTGCGCCGAGGATTCTGCTCGCCTGCTCCTGGGAGTAAGAAAAGACGCCCGGTGTGGACAGGTCCTCCGTGGGAAGATTCGTATCCGAAGTCATCTGGTGAATCTTGGTGTGCTCAGCTCCACTGAAGCAATCTCAGTATAAACAAGGAAGTGTGGGCAGCACCACTGTCTGTGAGGTGTAAACGGAGTGCCAGCGGCTGAGTAGGCGATCCACCTCCAAAAAGGTATGAAGATAAGGAATTCCGCAGCACATCCAGATAGTAAGAAGGTAAAAAAGGCTTTATTCACCAAGCATGTAGTTATGCCCAAATATGTGCCCCTCACAGTAGTTATGCCCAGATATGTGCCCCTCACAGTAGTTATGTCCACATATGTGCCCCATCACAGTAGTTATGCCCAGATATGTGCCCCTCACAGTAGTTATGCCCAGATATGTGCCCCTCACAGTAGTTATGTCCACATATGTGCCCCCTCACAGTAGTTATGCCCAGATATGTTCCCCCTCACAGTAGTTATGTCCACACATGTGCCCCATCACAGTAGTTATGCCCAGATATGTTCCCCCTCACAGTAGTTATGCCCAGATATGTTCCCCTTCACAGTAGTTATGCCCAGATATGTGCCCCTCACAGTAGTTATGTCCAGATATATTCCCCCTCACAGTAGTTATGCCCAGATATGTGCCCCCTCACAGTAGTTATGCCCAGATATGTTCGCCCTCACAGTAGTTATGCCCAGATATGTGCCCCTCACAGTAGTTATGCCTAGCTATGTGTCCCTTTATAGTAGCGATCCCCAGATATCGGACCCCCTCACAGTAGTTATGCAGCGACCGGGTCCGCCGGGGAAACATGTGAGGTACGGTGGGCCGATGGGGTAAAAGTAGTTTTACTCCCGGTTAGCAGAGCCTCCCTGGACCAGCGTGCAGTGAAGACATCACTAAATCCTCTGGGGCACTCTAGTACAGGGATCACCAGCCAGATGGTAGTTGAGGTGCCCTTGATGGTACAGGTGTTTAGGGAGTTTTTGAGGCTGGGACGCCTGTTGTTCGTGACGCCAGCACCGTTAGGTGCAAAGGTCGGTGAGGGAAAAGATGAGGAGTCGGTTGTAGTAAAACAGCTGAACTTCTACTTACAGCATTTGTCTCCAGGTAGTCAGTACAGTTCATTTATATGGCATAACGATATGCCGCTGTAATCCTTGTGACAGGCTGGACAGTTGTCAGTTAAGGGTTTTCCTAAGACTTTAACATAATAACATAGTTTATAAGCCTGTTACCCTGCAAGTTGATCCAGAGGAAGGCAAGAAAAAAGCTCTTTCTTATATAAGTCTGCGCTAAGTCCATTCTCTTGCACTCAGGTACTGGATATAATATCTCTTACTGGTCAGTAACAATCCACGGGGAGGCTCCTAATGGCAGGCATCAGTCTTCTGCTCCATTCTTTGGAAAGGATGCTCCCTGAAGAATTACGGTCTACTATGTCCATAGAGATATGTGGTAAAGGATAATTCTGCACACTAATCATCCAGCTGTGTCCAAGTACTTTTAGGTTCCTGCCAGTCACCGGTGCTTCTGAAGTCCGTCCATTGGCTAATTTAGCTCCAACCTCCACCAGACTTTCTCTATATCCAGACTCCCTGCTCTGTGCTGCTGGAATACTGTTCTCTATACTCCCTGCTCTGTGCTATGCTGCTGGAATACTGTTCTCTATACTCCCTGCTCTGTGCTGCTGGAATATTGTTCTCTATACTCCCTGCTCTGTGCTGTGCTGCTGGAATACTGTTCTCTATACTCCCTGCTCTGTGCTGTGCTGCTGGAATACTGTTCTCTATACTCCCTGCTCTGTGCTGTGCTGCTGGAATACTGTTCTCTATACTCCCTTCTCTGTGCTATGCTGCTGGAATACTGTTCTCTATACTCCCTGCTCTGTGCTGTGCTGCTGGAATAGTGTTCTCTATACTCCCTGCTCTGTGCTGTGCTGCTGGAATACTGTTCTCTATACTCCCTGCTCTGTGCTGCTGGAATACTGTTCTCTATACTCCCTGCTCTGTGCTGTGCTGCTGGAATAGTGTTTTCTATACTCCCTGGTCTGTGCTGTGCTGCTGGAATACTGTTCTCTATACTCCCTGCTCTGTGCTGTGCTGCTGAAATACTGTTCTCTATACTCCCTGCTCTGTGCTGTTCTGCTGGAATACTGTTCTCTATACTCCCTGCTCTGTGCTGTGCTGCTGGAGTACTGTTCTCTATACTCCCTGCTCTGTGCTGTGCTGCTGGAATACTGTTCTCTATACTCCCTGCTCTGTGCTGCTGGAATACTGTTCTCTATACTCCCTGCTCTGTGCTGCTGGAGTACTGTTCTCTATAGTCCCTGCTCTGTGCTGTGCTGCTGGAATATTGTTCTCTATACTCCCTGCTCTGTGCTGTGCTGCTGGAATATTGTTCTCTATACTCCCTGCTCTGTGCTGAGCTGCTGGGATACTGTTCTCTATACTCCCTGCTCTGTGCTGCTGGGATTCTGTTCTCTATGCTCCCTGCTCTGTGCTGTGCTGCTGGAATACTGTTCTCTATACTCCCTGCTCTGTGCTGCTGGAATACTGTTCTCTATACTCCCTGCTCTGTGCTGCTGGAGTACTGTTCTCTATACTCCCTGCTCTGTGCTATGCTGCTGGAATACTGTTCTCTATACTCCCTGCTCTGTGCTGCTGGAATACTGTTCTCTATACTCCCTGCTCTGTGCTGTGCTGCTGGAGTACTGTTCTCTATACTCCCTGCTCTGTGCTGTGCTGCTGGAATATAGTTCTCTATACTCCTTGCTCTGTGCTGAGCTGCTGGGATACTGTTCTCTATACCCCCTGCTCTGTGCTGCTGGAGTACTGTTCTCTATACTCCCTGCTCTGTGCTGTGCTGCTGGAATATTGTTCTCTATACTCCCTGCTCTGTGCTGTGCTGCTGGGATACTGTTCTCTATACTCTCTGCTCTGTACTGAGCTGCTGGAATACTGTTCTCTATACTCCCTGCTCTGTGCTGTGCTGCTGGGATACTGTTCTCTATACTCCCTGCTCTGTGCTGTGCTGCTGGGATACTGTTCTCTATACTCCCTGCTCTGTGCTGAGCTGCTGGAATACTGTTCTCTATACTCCCTGCTCTGTGATGTGCTGCTGGAATACTGTTCTCTATACTCCCTGGTCTGTGCTGTGCTGCTGGAATAGTGTTCTCTATACTCCCTGCTCTGTGCTGCTGGAATACTGTTCTCTATACTCCCTGCTCTGTGCTGTGCTGCTGGAATATTGTTCTTTATACTCCCTGCTCTGTGCTGTGCTGCTGGAATACAGTTCTCTATACTCCCTGCTCTGTGCTGTGCTGCTGGAGTACTGTTCTCTATACTCCCTGCTCTGTGCTGTGCTGCTGGAATTCTGTTCTCTATACTCCCTGCTCTGTGCTGCTGGAATACTGTTCTCTATACTCCCTGCTCTGTGCTGTGCTGCTGTAATACTGTTCTCTATACTCCCTGCTCTGTGCTGCTGGATTACTGTTCTGTATACTCCCTGCTCTGTGCTGTGCTGCTGGAATACTGTT
The DNA here is from genome assembly GCF_014858855.1 of Bufo gargarizans. Lineage (NCBI taxonomy): Eukaryota > Metazoa > Chordata > Amphibia > Anura > Bufonidae > Bufo > Bufo gargarizans. The sequence goes on from NW_025334257.1 coordinate 19,387, forward strand.
CTGTATACTCCCTGCTCTGTGCTGTGCTGCTGGAATACTGTTCTCTATACTCCCTGCTCTGTGCTGCTGCAATACTGTTCTCTATACTCCCTGCTCTGTGCTGTGCTGCTGGAATAGTGTTCTCTATACTCCCTGCTCTGTGCTGAGCTGCTGGAATATTGTTCTCTATACTCCCTGCTCTGTGCTGTGCTGCTGGAATACTGTTCTCTATACTCCCTGCTCTGTGCTGCTGGAATAATGTTCTCTATACTCCCTGCTCTGTGCTGTGCTGCTGGAATACTGTTCTCTATACTCCCTGCTCTGTACTGCTGGAATACTGTTCTCTATACTCCCTGCTCTGTGCTGTGCTGCTGGAATACTGTTCTCTATACTCCCTGCTCTGTGCTGTGCTGCTGGAGTACTGTTCTCTATACTCCCTGCTCTGTGCTGCTGGAACAGTGTTCTCTATACTCCCTGCTCTGTGCTGAGCTGCTGGAATAGTGTTCTCTATACTCCCTGCTCTGTGCTGCTGGAATACTGTTTTCTATACTCCCTGCTCTGTGCTGTACTGCTGGAATAGTGTTCTCTATACTCCCTGCTCTGTGCTGAGCTGCTGGAATAGTGTTCTCTATACTCCCTGCTCTGTGCTGTGCTGCTGGAATACTGTTCTCTATACTCCCTGCTCTGTGCTGTGCTGCTGGGATACTGTTCTGTATACTCCCTGCTCTGTGCTGCTGGAATACAGTTCTCTATACTCCCTGCTCTGTGCTGTGCTGCTGGAATACTGTTCTCTATACTCCCTGCTCTGTGCTGCTGGAATACTGTTCTCTATACTCCCTGCTCTGTGCTGTGCTGCTGGAATACTGTTCTCTATACTCCCTTCTCTGTGCTGTGCTGCTGGAATAGTGTTCTCTATACTCCCTGCTCTGTGCTGTGCTGCTGGAATACTGTTCTCTATACTCCCTGCTCTGTGCTGTGCTGCTGGAATAGTGTTCTCTATACTCCCTTCTCTGTGCTGTGCTGCTGGAATAGTGTTCTCTATACTCCCTGCTCTGTGCTGTGCTGCTGGAATAGTGTTCTCTATACTCCCTGCTCTATGCTGCTGGAATACTGTTCTCTATACTCCCTTCTCTGTGCTGTGCTGCTGAAATAGTGTTCTCTATACTCCCTGCTCTGTGCTGTGCTGCTGGAATACTGTTCTCTATACTCCCTGCTCTGTGCTGCTGGAATACTGTTCTCTATACTCCCTGCTCTGTGCTGTGCTGCTGGAATAGTGTTCTCTATACTCCCTGCTCTGTGCTGTGCTGCTGGAATACTGTTCTCTATACTCCCTTCTCTGTGCTGTGCTGCTGGAATAGTGTTCTCTATACTCCCTGCTCTGTGCTGCTGGAATACTGTTCTCTATACTCCCTTCTCTGTGCTGTGCTGCTGGAATAGTGTTCTCTATACTCCCTGCTCTGTGCTGTGCTGCTGGAATAGTGTTCTCTATACTCCCTTCTCTGTGCTGTGCTGCTGGAATAGTGTTCTCTATACTCCCTGCTCTGTGCTGTGCTGCTGGAATACTGTTCTCTATACTCCCTGCTCTGTGCTGTGCTGCTGGGATACTGTTCTGTATACTCCCTGCTCTGTGCTGCTGGAATACAGTTCTCTATACTCCCTGCTCTGTGCTGTGCTGCTGGAATACTGTTCTCTATGCTCCCTGCTCTGTGCTGTGCTGCTGGAATACTGTTCTCTATACTCCCTGCTCTGTGCTGCTGGAATACTGTTCTCTATACTCCCTGCTCTGTGCTGTGCTGCTGGAATACTGTTCTCTATACTCCCTTCTCTGTGCTGTGCTGCTGGAATAGTGTTCTCTATACTCCCTGCTCTGTGCTGTGCTGCTGGAATACTGTTCTCTATACTCCCTGCTCTGTGCTGTGCTGCTGGAATAGTGTTCTCTATACTCCCTTCTCTGTGCTGTGCTGCTGGAATAATGTTCTCTATACTCCCTGCTCTGTGCTGTGCTGCTGGAATAGTGTTCTCTATACTCCCTGCTCTGTGCTGCTGGAATACTGTTCTCTATACTCCCTTCTCTGTGCTGTGCTGCTGAAATAGTGTTCTCTATACTCCCTGCTCTGTGCTGTGCTGCTGGAATACTGTTCTCTATACTCCCTGCTCTGTGCTGCTGGAATACTGTTCTCTATACTCCCTGCTCTGTGCTGTGCTGCTGGAATAGTGTTCTCTATACTCCCTGCTCTGTGCTGTGCTGCTGGAATACTGTTCTCTATACTCCCTTCTCTGTGCTGTGCTGCTGGAATAGTGTTCTCTATACTCCCTGCTCTGTGCTGCTGGAATACTGTTCTCTATACTCCCTTCTCTGTGCTGTGCTGCTGGAATAGTGTTCTCTATACTCCCTGCTCTGTGCTGTGCTGCTGGAATAGTGTTCTCTATACTCCCTGCTCTGTGCTGTGCTGCTGGAATAGTGTTCTCTATACTCCCTGCTCTGTGCTGTGCTGCTGGAATAGTGTTCTCTATACTCCCTGCTCTGTGCTGTGCTGCTGGAATACTGTTCTCTATACTCCCTGCTCTGTGCTGCTGGAATACTGTTCTCTATACTCCCTTCTCTGTGCTGTGCTGCTGGAATAGTGTTCTCTATACTCCCTGCTCTGTGCTGTGCTGCTGGAATACTGTTCTCTATACTCCCTGCTCTGTGCTGTGCTGCTGGAATACTGTTCTCTATACTCCCTGCTCTGTGCTGTGCTGCTGGAATAGTGTTCTCTATACTCCCTGCTCTGTGCTGTGCTGCTGGAATACTGTTCTCTATACTCCCTGCTCTGTGCTGTGCTGCTGGAATACTGTTCTCTATACTCCCTGCTCTGTGCTGTGCTGGTGGAATATTGTTCTCTATACTCCCTGCTCTGTGCTGTGCTGCTGGAACACTGTTCTCTATACTCCCTGCTCTGTGCTGCTGGAATACTGTTCTCTATACTCACTGATCTGTGCTGTGCTGCTGGAATACTGTTCTCTATACTCCCTGCTCTGTGCTGTGCTGATGGAATATTGTTCTCTATACTCCCTGCTCTGTGCTGTGCTGCTGGTATACTGTTCTCTATACTCCCTGCTCTGTGCTGAGCTGCTGGAGTACTGTTCTCTATACTCCCTGCTCTGTGCTGTGCTGCTGGAATACTGTTCTCTATACTCCCTGCTCTGTGCTGCTGGAATACAGTTCTGTATACTCCCTTAGCCTGGCCAGAGCCAAGGGGCTAACATGGCAGCTACATGGTGGACTAGACCTGTTCTGTTCCTCCATTAACTTCCTACTGTATCCTCTGTGCTCCTCTCAACAACCAACAACCACTTAATTAGCAAGCCCCAGGCTAAATATATAACGTATATTTTGCTTTATAAGACGCCCTTTTCCCCCCCTTCCCTCAAAAGTGGGGGGGAAATGGCCGTGCGTCTTATAAAGCGAATACTTCGCTAGCCAGCGAAGTATCAGTGTGGAGGGAGGAGGAGGCGGGGACACTCATGGCGGAGCCCGGTGCAGTGACTCTACTCTAATACACCGGGCCCCGCAACTGTTAAATACATTCAATCTGATCTATATCTAATTGTATATGCTCTGTACGGTACTTACTGTAGTACCGTAAGTATAGTATTAAGACGGCGCAGACCGACATCTCCCTCTGTCATGCGCCGCCTGCCCCAGCTCCCTCTGTCATGCGCCGCCTGCCCCAGCTCCCTCTGTCATGCGCCGCCTGCCCCAGCTCCCTCTGTCATGCGCCGCCTGCCCCAGCTCCCTCTGTCATGCGCCACCTGCCTGTTCATTCATAAAGTGAGATGCCGGTCTGCACCGTCTTAATACTATACTTACGGTACTACAGTAAGTACCGTACAGAGCATATACAATTAGATATAGATCAGATTGAATGTATTTAACAGTTGTGGGGCCCGGTGTATTAGAGTAGAGTCACTGCACCGGGCCCCGCCATGAGTGTCCCCGCCGTCTCCCTCCACACTAATGCATCTGATGGGGGATCTGTAGATGACACTTTTATAGGGATCTGTGGATGACAAAAGTGTCATCCACAGATCCCCCATCAGTGTCATCCACAGATCCCCCATCAGTGTCATCCACAGATCCCCCATCAGTGTCATCCACAGATCCCCCATCAGTGTCATCTACAGATCCCTCCTCAGTGTGTCATCCACAGATCCCTCCTCAGTGTGTCATCCACAGATCCCTCCTCAGTGTGTCATCCACAGATCCCTCCTCGGTGTGTCATCCACAGATCCCCCCCTCGGTGTGTCATCCACAGATCCCCCATCAGTGTCATCCACAGATCCCCCATCAGTGTCATCCACAGATCCCCCCCTCGGTGTGTCATCCACAGATCCCCCATCAGTGTCATCCACAGATCCCCCATCAGTGTCATCCACAGATCCCCCATCAGTGTCATCCACAGATCCCCCATCAGTGTCATCCACAGATCCCCCATCAGTGTCATCCACAGATCCCCCATCAGTGTCATCCACAGATCCCCCATCAGTGTCATCCACAGATCCTCCATCAGTGTCATCCACAGATCCCTCCTCAGTGTGTCATCCACAGATCCCCCCTCAGTGTGTCATCCACAGATCCCCCATCAGTGTCATCCACAGATCCCCCATCAGTGTCATCCACAGATCCTCCATCAGTGTCATCCACAGATCCCTCCTCAGTGTGTCATCCACAGATCCCCCCTCAGTGTGTCATCCACAGATTCCCCCTCGGTGTGTCATCCACAGATACCCCATGTTTCTGCAGTATAGTATTGGGGGCACAGCGGGCACAGTATTGGGGGCACTATCTGTGTGGTAGCAGTATTTCCAGGGAGACTGTTTCTGCAGTATAGTATTGGGGGCACAGCGGGTACAGTATTGGGGGCACTATCTGTGTGGTAGTAGTATTTCCAGAGGGACTGTTTCTGCAGTATAGTATTGGGGGCACAGCGGGCACAGTATTGGGGCACTATCTATGTGGTAGTAGTATTTCCAGGAGGACTGTTTCTGCAGTATAGTATTGGGGGCACAGCGGGCACAGTATTGGGGGCACTATCTGTGTGGTAGTAGTATTTCCAGGAGGACTGTTTCTGCAGTATAGTATTGGGGGCACAGCGGGCACAGTATTGGGGGCACTATCTGTGTGGTAGTAGTATTTCCAGGGGGACTGTTTCTGCAGTATAGTATTGGGGGCACAGCGGGCACAGTATTGGGGGCACTATCTGTGTGGTAGTAGTATTTCCATGGATACTGTTTTTGCAGTATAGTATTGGGGGCACAGTGGGCACAGTATTGGGGGCACTATCTGTGTGGTAGCAGTATTTCCAGGGAGACTGTTTCTGCAGTATAGTATTGGGGGCACAGCGGGCACAGTATTGGGGGCACTATCTGTGTGGTAGTAGTATTTCCAGGGGGACTGTTTCTGCAGTATAGTATTGGGGGCACAGCGGGCACAGTATTTGGGCACTATCTGTGTGGTAGTAGTATTTCCATGGATACTGTTTTTGCAGTATAGTATTGGGGGCACAGTGGGCACAGTATTGGGGGCACTATCTGTGTGGTAGTAGTATTTCCAGGAGGACTGTTTCTGCAGTATAGTATTGGGGGCACAGCGGGCACAGTATTGGGGCACTATCTATGTGGTAGTAGTATTTCCAGGAGGACTGTTTCTGCAGTATAGTATTGGGGGCACAGCGGGCACAGTATTGGGGGCACTATCTGTGTGGTAGTAGTATTTCCAGGAGGACTGTTTCTGCAGTATAGTATTGGGGGCACAGCGGGCACAGTATTGGGGGCACTATCTGTGTGGTAGTAGTATTTCCAGGGGGACTGTTTCTGCAGTATAGTATTGGGGGCACAGCGGGCACAGTATTGGGGGCACTATCTGTGTGGTAGTAGTATTTCCATGGATACTGTTTTTGCAGTATAGTATTGGGGGCACAGTGGGCACAGTATTGGGGGCACTATCTGTGTGGTAGCAGTATTTCCAGGGAGACTGTTTCTGCAGTATAGTATTGGGGGCACAGCGGGCACAGTATTGGGGGCACTATCTGTGTGGTAGTAGTATTTCCAGGGGGACTGTTTCTGCAGTATAGTATTGGGGGCACAGCGGGCACAGTATTTGGGCACTATCTGTGTGGTAGTAGTATTTCCATGGATACTGTTTTTGCAGTATAGTATTGGGGGCACAGTGGGCACAGTATTGGGGGCACTATCTGTGTGGTAGCAGTATTTCCAGGGAGACTGTTTCTGCAGTATAGTATTGGGGGCACAATAGGCACAGTATTGGGGGCACTATCTGTGTGGTAGTAGTATTTCCATGGATACTGTTTTTGCAGTATAGTATTGGGGGCACAGTGGGCACAGTATTGGGGGCACTATCTGTGTGGTAGTAGTATTTCCATGGATACTGTTTTTGCAGTATAGTATTGGGGGCACAGTGGGCACAGTATTGGGGGCACTATCTGTGTGGTAGTAGTATTTACAGGGGGACTGTTTCTGCAGTATAGTATTGGGGGCACAGCGGGTACAGTATTGGGGGCACTATCTGTGGGGTAGTAGTATTTCCAGGGGGACTGTTTCTGCAGTGTAGTATTGGGGGCACAGCGGGCACAGTATTGGGGCACTATCTGTGTGGTAGCAGTATTTCCAGGGGGACTGTTTTTGCAGTATAGTATTGGGGCACAGCGGCCACAGTATTGGGACACTATCTGTGTGGTAGTAGTATTTCCAGGGGGACTGTTTCTGCAGTATAGTATTGGGGGCACAGCGGGCACAGTATTGGGGGCACTATCTGTGTGGTAGTAGTATTTCCAGGGGGACTGTTTCTGCAGTATAGTATTGGGGGCACAGCGGGCACAGTATTGGGGGCACTATCTGTGTGGTAGTAGTATTTCCAGGGGGACTGTTTCTGCAGTATAGTATTGTGGGCACAGTGGGCACGGTGTTGGGGGCACTATCGGTGTGGTAGCAGTATTTCCAGGGAGACTGTTTCTGCAGTATAGTATTGGGGGCACAGCGGGCACAGTATTGGGGGCACTATCTGTGTGGTAGTAGTAGTTCCAGGGGGACTGTTTCTGCAGTACAGTATTGGGGGCACAGCGGGCACAGTATTGGGAGCACTATCTGTGTGGTAGCAGTATTTCCAGGGAGACTGTTTCTGCAGTATAGTATTGGGGGCACAGCGGGCACAGTATTGGGGGCACTATCCGTGTGGTAGTAGTAGTTCCAGGGGGACTGTTTCTGCAGTACAGTATTGGGGGCACAGCGGGCACAGTATTGGGAGCACTATCTGTGTGGTAGCAGTATTTCCAGGGGGACTGTTTCTGCAGTATAGTATTGGGGGCACAGCGGGCACAGTATTGGGGGCACTATCTGTGTGGTAGCAGTATTTCCAGGGGGACTGTTTCTGCAGTATAGTATTGGGGGCACAGCGGGCACAGTATTGGGGCACTATCTGTGTGGTAGTATTTCCAGGGAGACTGTTTCTGCAGTATAGTATTGGGGGCACAGCGGGCACAGTATTGGGGGCACTATCTGTGTGGTACTAGTAAAGTATTGGGGGCACAGCGGGCACAGTATTGGGAGCACTATCTGTGTGGTAGTAGTATTTCCAGGGAGACTGTTTCTGCAGTATAGTATTGGGGTATAGTAGGCACAGTATTGGGGGCACTATCTGTGTGGTAGCAGTATTTCCAGGGGGACTGTTTCTGCAGTATAGTATTGGGGGCACAGCGGGCACAGTATTGGGGGCACTATCTGTGTGGTACTAGTAAAGTATTGGGGGCACAGCGGGCACAGTATTGGGGGTGGCAGGATGAGTTGTTCAGAAGATGTGAAGATGATGGAAATGTGGGAAACTAATGTCTGTTTGTCAATCTCTGCAGAGACGGGAGATGCTGAAGAACCATCATGGCGGTCTGGGCTGAATGGAGAAGATGAGGAAAGAGAACGTCTACAACAAAGGTGACATCACTGGATGTAAGAGGTAGGGGGCGCTATGTAGGAGAGGAGATGCTCCGGCTCCCCCCCTGCCATTTGCAGAAGGATGATTCAGGATTCAGAGCTGGGTGAGGACGGCCATAAGGGGCAGCAGGCCACGGGCGGGTGACAGATGGTGGGGGAACCACAGGCCTTGAGCAGGATCAGGGAGGGAGGAGAGCGGAGGAGCTTCCTGGCTGTAGCTTGTTATATAAGCAGGCAGTGCAGCCAGGACGGCCTCCCCTCTCCGTATGATGTGTAGAGACTGGCCTCAACCATAGAATGTCAGCGGTACAGTGTTGTTGGGAGTGGCCTATTATATGTAGAAGGGGCTTTTAATAATGGGCGTCACAAAAAATGGGCCACTTGACTGGATTTGCCCCCCAGGACTAAGGCTGCCAGCCCTCCCCTGCTACTGATGGGCCCTGTACTGATGGGTCCTGTACTGATGGGGCCTGTACTGATGGGTCCTGTACTGATGGGGCCTGTACTGATGGGGCCTGTACTGATGGGTCCTGTACTGGTGGGGCCTGTACTGATGGGGCCTGTACTGGTGGGGCCTGTACTGATGGGTCCTTTACTGATGGGTCCTGTACTGATGGGGCCTGTACTGATGGAGCCTGTACTGATGGGCCCTGTACTGATGGGTCCTGTATTGATGGGGCCTGTACTGATGGGGTCTGTACTGATGGAGCCTGTACTGATGGGTCCTTTACTGATGGGTCCTTTACTGATGGAGCCTGTACTGATGGGACCTCTACTGATGGGACCTCTACTGATGGGTCCTGTACTGATGGGTCCTGTACTGATGGTGCCTGTTTTGATGGGTGCTGTACTGATGGGACCTCTACTGATGGGTCCTGTACTGATGGGTCCTCTACTGATGGGTCCTGTACTGATGGGGCCTGTACTGATGGGTCCTCTACTGATGTAGATTGTACTGATGGAGATTGTACTGATGGGTTCTGTACTGATGGTGCCTGTTTTGATGGAGCCTGTACTAATGGGGCCTATACTGATGGAGCCTGTACTGATGGGTCCTATACTGATGGGACCTTTACTGATGGGACCTCTACTGATGGGTCCTGTACTGATGGGACCTCTACTGATGGGGCCTGTACTGATGGGTCCTGTACTGATGGGGCCTGTACTGATGGGGCCTGTACTGATGGAGCCTGTTGTACTGATGGGGCCTGTACTGATGGGGCCTGTACTGATGGGGCCTGTACTGATGGGGCCTGTACTGGTGGGTCCTGTACTGATGTGACCTCTACTGATGGGTCCTGTACTGATGGAGCCTGTACTGATGGGGCCTGTAATGATGGGGCCTGCACTGATGGGACCTCTACTGATGGGTCCTGTACTGATGGGTCCTGTACTGATGGGGCCTGTACTGATGGAGCCTGTACTGATGGGGCCTGTACTGATGGGGCCTGTACTGATGGGGCCTGTACTGATGGGGCCTGTACTGATGGGGCCTGTACTGGTGGGTCCTGTACTGATGTGACCTCTACTGATGGGTCCTGTACTGATGGAGATTGTACTGATGGAGATTGTACTGATAGATCCCACACTGATGGGTCCTGTACTGATGTGGTCATGTACTGATGGAAGATTGTGCCACCATCTGACCTACAGCGGTGTGGACATCATGCTGCTCCAAGTGTCTGCTAGACATCAGTGTGGCTTCTCCTCGATCTGCTGCTAAGCTGTGACAGGATGGACATGGGGACACCTGAGCAGCAGGAAGTGCTCAAACTCCCTGCAGTCCGCTGTTACATTCTTCCTTTTTCTATGGTTTGCATCTGGTTGAGGCCCCTTCCTACCTTCTCCTTGATGGTGGTGGACCCTATTTCCTCCTTGATGGTGGAGAACCCTACTTCCTCCTTGATGACGATGGTCCCTACTTCTTCCTTGATGGTGTAGGACCCTACTTCATCCTTGATAGCGGAGACCCCTACTTCCTCCTTGATGGTGTAGGCCCCTACTTCCTCCTTGAAGGTGGAGGCCCCTATTTCCTCCTTCATGGAGAAGGCCCCTACTTTCTCCTTAATGATGGAGGACCCTACTACCTCATTGATAGCGGAGACCCCTACTTCCTCCTTAATGGTGTAGGCCCCTACTTCCTCCTTGATGGCGGAGGCCCCTATTTCCTCCTTGATAGTGGAAGACCCTACTTCCTCCTTGATAGCGGATTCCCCTATTTCCTCCTTGATGGCGGATTCCCCTACTTTCTCGTTCATAACGGAGACCCCTACTTCCTCCTTGATGGTGTAGGCCCCTACTTCCTCCTTGATGGTGGAGGCCCTTATTTCCTACTTGATGGCGGAGGACCCTACTTCATCCCTGATGGTGGAGGCCCCTATTATATCCTTGATGGTGGAGGACCCTACTTCCTCCTTGAAGATGGAGGACCCTACTTCCTCCTTGAAGATGGAGGACCCTACTTCCTCCTTAAAGATGGAGGACCCTACTTCCTCCTTGAAGATGGAGGCCCCTACTTCCTCCAGGATGGTGGAGGCCCATACTTCCTCCAGGATGGTGGAGTCCCCTACTTTCTCCAGGATGGTGGAGGCTCCTATTCTCTCCAGGATAGTGGAGGACCCTACTTCCTCCTTGATGACTGAGGACCCTACTTCCTCCCTGATGGCAGAGGCCTCTATTTCCTCCTTGATGGTGGAGGCCCCTATTTCCTCCTTAATGATGGAGGCTCCTACTTCATCCTTGATGGTGGAGGCCCCTACTTCATCCTTGATGGTGGAGGCCCCTACTTCATCCTTGATGGTGGAGGCCCCTACTTCATCCTTGATGGCGGAGGCCCCTATTTCCTCCTTGATGGAGGAGGCCCCTACTTCCTCCTTGATGGCGGAGGCCCCTACTTCCTCCTTAATGGCGGAGCCTCTATTTCCTCCTTGATGACAGAGACCCTTACTTCCTCCTTGATGGTGGAGACCCCTATTTCCTCCTTGATGGTGGAGGACCCTACTTTCTCCTTGATGGTGGAGGACCCTACTTTCTCCTTGATGGCGGCGGCAGCCCCTACTTCCCCCTTGATGACGGAGACCCTGGGGTGCATTTCCAGGCACCCTCTCTATAATCCAGCCCTGCCTCTGATCAGGTAGATTTTTGAGTGTGGACAGACCTCTACTGTGAATCCAGGCGTGCACATTTATTAAAGGGTCTTGTTGTCCTTCAGGTGGAATCGGCTTGTCCTCTACTTATGCTGTACCCCATTTCTCTCAAAGTGGTGCCCACCTTTTTTTGTGTAGTCTTGGCAGAGGAACTCTTCTGGGTCAGCACTGCTCCAGCACCCAAGGAAGATGCCTGGGGCCATCAGTACGATGCAAGGTGGAGGCAGAGGAGAAGGGCTTGGAAAGCAGCTTAAGGCGACTATTTGGAGTCTCTCAGGCCCTGAGAACGACTGCAGATATTTTTTCTGGATCCATCTGGAGGCCGTGGCCTGTCAATACATCCCGAGTAGGCTTTTCCTGCAGCCAGTGTGGGCATGCCTCCTGTGAGAAGACCAGGAAGTCACCAGATCTATCACCACGCAGATGTAAAATAGGGTGACCACTTTCATCACCCCCTAGAGGATGCCACACCCCAAAGTAGAGGGTGTTACACCACCAAGAGGAGGACGTCACCCCCCCCCCCCCCGAGGGGAGGACATCACACCCCAAAGAGGAGGGTGTCACACCACCGAGAATAAAGATGTCGCACCCTAAAGAGGGGAATGTCCCACCCCCGAGAGGAGGACGTCACACCCCCGAGAGGAGGACGTCACACCCCCGAGAGGAGGACGTCACACCCCCGAGAGGAGGACGTCACACTCCCGAGAGGAGGACGTCACACCCCCAAGAGGAGAACGTCACACCCCAAAGAGGAGGACGTCACATCCCTGAGAGGAGAACGTCACATTGCCTAGAGGACATCACCCCCCCGAGAGGAGGACGTCACACCCCAAAGAGGAGGACGTCACACACCCAAGAGGAGGACGTCACACCCCCGAGAGGAGAATGTTACATCGCCAAGAGGACATCAGACCCCCGAGAGGAGGAGGATACAACACAGGATGAAAACCATACTCTATATACCAGCCTCAGAGGACATTACAGGGAGGCGGTATTAAGAGGGCCACAACTCCCAGTGTTTCTCAGGTTCACCACTGTTGAGCTCCGGCCCTCCTGCACTGATCACATAATGGTGACAGGCAAAAGTGTGGTCAGTGGACAAGCCAAGGTCAGGGCAGGCAGAGTGTAATGCAGAGGTCAGGACGGCCAGAACAGGATCAAGCGGAGGAGCTCAGAACACCAGGGACCAGACAAGCCAGGAACCTCGGGCACCAGGAATCTTCTGCTGCAGAGGCTTCCTATAGGGACAGCACCTTACACGTCCCAGGCGGGGGACAATCAGTCCACACACGCGCTGGCCCTTTAAGATCCAGGGAGATGTGGCAGAAGTCAGGGACAGAGTCATACCCGAGAGGCCAGAGGTCACAGACCGCCAGCAGACGGGGTGAATATGTGGCGCAGCTATGGATGTGACTGCAGATTAAGACAGGATGTAACAGCAGAATAGTGACCGCAGCTCTGGATGTGACTGAAGTGTAAGATATTAAATAACAGCAGCATTGTGTCTGCAGCTCTGGATGTGACTGGAGTGTAAGACATTATTTAACAGAAGAATAGTGACCACAGCTCTGGGTGTGACTGGAGTATGGCAGGATGTAACAGAAGAATAGTGACTGCAGCTCTGGATGTGACTGGAGTATAAGACATTATGTACCAGAAGAGTAGTGACCACAACTCTGGATGTGACTGGAGAATAAGATCTGATGTACCAGAAGAAGAGTGACCGCAGCTCTAGATGTGACTGGAGTGTAAGACAGGATGTAACAGAAGAATAGTGACCGCAGCTCTGGGTGTGACTGGAGTATGAGACAGGATGTAACAGAAGAATAGTGACCGCAGCTCTAGATGTGACTGGAGTGTAAGACAGGATGTAACAGAAGAATAGTGACCGCAGCTCTGGGTATGACTGGAGTATGAGACAGGATGTAACAGAAGAATAGTGACCGCAGCTCTAGATGTGACTGGAGTGTAAGACAGGATGTAACAGCAGAATAGTGACCGCAGCTCTGGATGTGACTTGCTGTGCTTTTTCATAAGTATATAATATTTACAGTGGATATAAAAGTCTACACGCCCCTGTTAAAATGTCAGGTTTCTGTGCTGTAAAAAAATGAGACAAAGATAAATCATTTCAGAACTTTTTCAACCTTTAAAGCGACCTATAAACTGTACAGTCGCGGCCAAAAGTTCTGAGAATGACACAAATATTAGTTTTCACAGAGTTTGCTGCTAAACTGCTTTTAGATCTTTGTCTCAGTTGTTCCTGTGATGTAGTGAAATATAATTACTCGCACTTCATACGTTTCAGAGGCTTTTAGCGACAATTACATGACATTTATGCAGAGTCAGTATTTGCAGTGTTGGCCCTGCTTTTTCAGGACCTCTGCAATCCGACTGCGCATGCTCTCAATCCACTTCTGGGCCAATTCCTGACTGACAACCCATTCTTTCATCATCACTTCTTGGAGTTTGTCAGAATTAGTGGGTTTTTGTTTGTCCACCCGTCTCTTGAGGATTGACCACAAGTTCTCAATGGGATTAAGATCTGGGGAGTTTCCAGGCCATGGACCCAAAATGTCAACGTTTTGGTCCCCAAGCCACTTAGTTATCACTTTTGCCTTATGGCACGGTGCTCCATCGTGCTGGAAAATGCATTGTTCTTCACCAAACTGTGGTTGGATTGTTGGAAGAAGTTGCCGTTGGAGGGTGTTTTGGTGCCATTCTTTATTCATGGCTGTGTTTTGGGGCAGAATTGTGACTGAGCCCCCTCCCTTGGATGAGAAGCAACCCCACTCATGAATGGTCTCAGGAGGCTTTACTGTTGGCATGACACAGGACTGATGGTAGCGCTCACCTTTTCTTCTCCGGACAAACCTTTTTCCTGATGCCCCAAACAATCGGAAAGAGTCTTTATCGGAGAATATGACTTTGCCCCAGTCCTCAGCCGTCCATTCACCATATTTTCTGCAGGAGATCAATCTGTCCCTGATGTGTTTTTTGGAGAGAAGTGGCTTCTTTGCTGCCCTTCTTGACACCAGGCCATCTTCCAAAAGTCTTGGCCTCACTGTGCGTGCAGATGCGCTCACACCTGCCTGCTGCCATTCCTGAGCAAGCTCTGCACTGGTGGCACTGCGATCCCGCAGCCGAATCCTCTTTAGGAGACAATCCTGGCTCTTGCTGGACTCTTGGACGCCCTGAAGCCTCCTTAACAAGAATTGAACCTCATTCCTTGAAGTTCTTGATGATCCTATAAATTGTTGATTGAGGTGCAATCTTAGTAGCCACAATATCCTTGCCTGTGAAGCCATTTTTATGCAACGCAATGAAGGCTGCACGCGTTTCTTTGCAGGTCACCATGGTTAACAATGGAAGAACAATGATTTCAAGCATCACCCTCCTTTTAACAGGTCAAGTCTGCCATTTTAACCCAATCAGCCTGACATAATGATCTCCAGCCTTGTGCTCGTCAACATTCTCACCTGAGGTAGCAAGACGATCACTGAAATGATCTCAGCAGGTCCTCTAATGACAGCAATGAAATGCAGTGGAAAGGTTTTTGGGGATTAAGTTAATTTTCATGGCAAAGAAGGACTATGCAATTCATCTGATCCCTCTTCACAACATTCTGGAGTAGATGCAAATTGCTATTATAAAAACTTAAGCAGCAACTTTTCCCATTTCCAATATTTATGTAATTCTCAAAACTTTTGGCCACGACTGTACAACTCAATTGAAAAACAAACTGAAATCTTTAAGGTGGAGGGAAGAAAAAATATGAAAATAAAATAATATGTTGCATAAGTGTGCACACCCTTAAACTAATACTTTATTGAAGCACCTTTTGATGTTATTCCAGCACTCAGTATTTTTGGGGATGAATCTATCAGCATGACACATTTTGACTCTTCTTTACAAAAACCCTCCAAATCTGTCAGATTGCGAGGGCATCTCCTGGGCACGGCCCTCTTCAGATCACCCCACAGATTGTCAATCGGATTCAGGTCTGGGCTCTGGCTGGGCCATTCCAAAACTTTCATCTTCTTCTGGGAAGCCATTCCTTGGTTGATTTGGATGTATGCTTTGGGTCGTTGTCCTGCTGAAAGATGAAGTTCCTCTTAATGTTCAGCTTTCTAGCAGAAGCCTGAAGGTTTTGGGCCAATATTGACTGGTATTTGGACCTGTTCATAATTCCCTCTAGCTTAACTAAGGCCCCAGTTCCAGCTGAAGAAGAACATGCTTCACTGTGGGGATGGGGTTCTTTTGGGGATGTGCAGGGTTGTTTTTGCTCCAAACATATCTTTTGGAATTAGGGCCAAAAAGTTCAACCTTGGTTTCATCCGACCGTAACACCTTTTCCCACATGCTTTTGGGAGACTCAGATGTGTTTTGCAAAATGTAGCCTGGCTTGGATGTTTTTCTTGGTAAGAAAAGGCCTTCGTCTTGCCGCTCTACCTCATAGCCCAGACATATGAAGAATACGGAGATTGTTGTCACATGGACCACACGGCCAGGACTGGCCAGATATTCCTGCAGCTCCTGTAATGTTGCTGTAGGGCTCTTAGTCGCCTCCCAGACCAGTTTTCTTCTCGTCTTTTCATCAGTTTTGGAGGGACGTCCAGTTCTTGGTGATGTCACTGTTGGGCCATATTTCCTCCACTTGATGATGACGGTCTCCACTGTGTTCCATGGTTTATCTAATGCCTTGGAAATTCTTTTGTCCCCTTCTCCTGACTGATACCTTCTAACACTGAGATTCCTCTGATGCTTTGGAAGCTCTCTGTGGACCGTGGCTTCTACTGTGGGATGTGACTAAGAACATTTCAGGAAAGACCAACTAGAGCAGCTGAGCTTTATCTGGGGTTAATCAGAGGCCCTTTACATGACGGCCGGTGTCTGCTGACTCCTATCTAACAGGATTGTGGATGTGATTGCTTCATTCTGAACACAGCGACACCCCCAGTTATTTTAGTTTAGTTTTTTGTTTTCTTCCCTCCAGCTAAAAGATTTCAATTTGTTTTTCAATTGAGTTGTACAGTTTATAGGTCACATTAAAAGGTGGAAAAAGTTCTCAAATGATTTATCTTTGTCTCGTTTTTTTTACAGCACAGAAACCTGACATTTTAACAGGGGTGTGTAGACTTTTTATATCCACTGTATATCTAAATATCCTAATTATAGTGGATTTGATTAGACCCATAAGAGGCCATATTGTTATATATTTTAAAGTAGGCCGATAGAGGTTCATGGGAAGGACACAGTTCATGTACCAGTCTGAGAAGTCATTCTTGTCTCCTTGTGGATTTATTACTGAGATAGGGATATTCTATAGACTCTCTGGTGCGAATTATCCCTATGGTCTAATGTCTATTGATGAAGCAGAAAATCTGTGATGTGATGTATACATATAATGAACAATACGTTTTAGTATAAGATAATCAATAGGACCCATGTATTGTTTTATATTGAATATTATGAAGAACGTGTATGTATCTGTTATCATATATATATTTCTCAATAGGAACGCATATATTCCTAGAGTATGATGAAAACTGTTTAGGGTACAAACCTTGCTAATGAATCTCTGTCTAGGCAAAGATGTGTTATTTTAACTAACCATTAATCACCCATTGAAGTAGTAGAGGAGGCACAGATATCTGTGAGAGAACAAGGTTCATTATATTATTATCAGTACGTAAATCTAAGAGTAGGGCAAAAATCTAAATGGTGCCCAAAAGTCTGTGTTTTAGTTAGTTTTGTGTCAAAATTAATCCCTCAGCTCTGATTTAAGGTTCCATATGTCATGTGTATAGAATGTGAGATAAAGTCATACTTGGATATTTAACCCTTACTAGAATGATACTAATAGCTTAGGTAATAGTGTCACCTCGGGGTAAATGAGCAACATTACACCAACAGCAGAAATGCATTTTGGGTAATACAATGACATCACCATCATTATCATATGTACACGCCTAGCCGACAATGATTGGGAAAGTTAGGAAGGTGTGTCTAACTGATAAGTTTGTGATTATAAACCGCACACACGAGGGAAAAACACAGCAACAGGAAAAAGACAGGGGAATAAGGAAAACACAGAGAAACAAAGAAAGCCCAGGAGAAAGATCCCAATCACCAGGACAGACTTTGGAGCTGACTTCCCTTGGTCTCTGCACATCATCTGCCTTCTCGGGTAACGTATAACTTTATTCCGTGTAGTGTTGATATACATTAATCAGCCTGATATTTAGAAGACTCCCTGTTGTATGGCAGATGTATAGTGTTAGAACCTGCTACATCAATATTGTCACTATTCAGTAAAGATGCATATTACTGAATAAAATATCTAAATATTGATTTCAGAGAAATTCTCTGATTTGAATAATTTCATTCCACAGTCAATACCAGGCTTGATCATTTATAAGTTGTGTGACAATCCTACCCGATTATCCGAGATTTGTCATAGTGTTGTGCAGAGCAAGGGTTCTATTATTTACATTATTGAGTTTTATATCTGACGATTTTGGTCGAGATGAATCGTATTACATTTTATGTTTGAGAGGTACCGTGTATACGTTGGTCTTTGTATTAGTGCCATCTAGTGATGAGTTTTGGGTACTGCATATCACTATGTGTTATTGCATATTATTAACTTTTATATTCATTAAAGGCAACCTGTCACCGGGATTTTGGGTATAGAGCTGAGGCATGGCATGGAGATAGCCGCTAGCACATCCGCAATACCCAGTCCCCATAGCTCTCTGTGCTTTTATTGTGTAAAAAAAACGATTTGATACATATGCAAATTAACATAAAAGAGTCATATCTTACATTTGTGACCAGAGAAGAGTCATATTTTCAAGCTCTGATTCATCTCAGGTTAGTTTGCATATGTATCACACAGAGCTTTGGGAACTTGGTATTGCGGATGTGCTAGCGGCCATCTAGCAATCCATGTCCTCAGCTCTATACCCAAAATCCCAGTGACAGGTTCCCTTTCAATTTCTATTGTATTTAAGTTATTGTTTAATAAATCATTTATATTTTTGCATAGACACTTTTACCATGATTTACTGATTGCACAACATAATAAAATTAACAACGATCTCTTTTTGAGGTGTTTTATATGTCCACCTCGAGGATCAATACCCTTTGAAATTTTTCTTTTGATCCTTTTTTTTAATAAAAACATTTGCTTTATATCCCCGACATAAAGATGGAGGCACTGCTGAGATGTTAATTTAGTAATTATTTGTGCAAATAGTAAAACGTTCCATAATTTTCTTGGCTAACGAGATTGTTCATCTATCTATGTACAATTATTGGTAAGGAAAGTGAGCGCAGCCGGTAGTGAAGCGGGTTCTGGTGAAGCTACAGGAGGTAGTCCATCTAGCCCGGGACAGTTCATCCATAACATTGTTGAATATGTAAATTCAAGGTTTACTTTAGATCAGGATGTAACTGCATGGTTTAAGGGCACTTTCACACTAGCGGCAGGACGGATCCGACAGGCTGTTCACCCCGTCGGATCCGTCCTGCCGCTATTTTGCCGTGCCGCTGGACCGCCGCTCCGTCCTCATTGACTATAATGGGGACGGGGCGCAGCATGGCAGTGCACGGCGAGAGGCGGTCGGACATGTAGTTTTAGTCCGGCGGCCTTTCGCCATGCAATGCTGTGCTGCGCCGGAGCTCCGCTCCGTCCCCATTATAGTCAATGAGGACGGAGCGGCGGTCCAGCGGCACGGCAAAATAGCGGCAGGACGGATCCGACAGGATGAACAGTCTGTCAGATCCGTCCTGCTGCTAGTGTGAAAGTACCCTAAGTGAGCAGCAGGCAGAAGCCAAGAGAGAATGTGTGGATGTATGGACATCACTTGGTACAGTCAGGAGACTATTTTTCTGTGCTTAAAAGTAACGCCAGTAAAGACCAACACCTCTTATAGATGTTGCCACCAGTCCTTTATGCAATATTAGAAGTCACTACCCTCTTAAAGAGTAGAAATATGCATATAACAGACATGCAGGCTTATATATCCTGTATAGAAACGGAGTAAGAATCTGCAAAAGCATCGATCGAGGACTTAAAGCGTGAACTCGATCTCCGCCATGATGCCTATCATCAACTAAAAGGGAGGCAGATGAGCTGAACCTCCGTTATTGCAGACTTCAGCAGACAGACCAAGCCATACTATAGTCAATGATGAAAGCGATCTGTCTGATAATGAGATATTTTGGGATCCTCCGACTCTCACACACCAAAATATAGATAGATCATCATCACGCGCTCTTAAAGTGAATCCATCCGAGGTCCTAAGCCACCCGAGGGTGATGGCACGATTACACAGGAGGCATTAACCCAATGAAATCAGGCGTTTCCTTACTCGGCGCTAGCGACGCCAAAAGCCACAGAAGTGCCCCCCCACACCTTCCCCTAGAGAGGAATGTTAGGGTTAAGTCACCTGTGCCAAGTGGGTACGATGGAAGTGGTCGGAGTATGAGCGATTATGGGGCTTATTCCGTACGGGGCAGGCATGAGTTTGCCCACAAGGGAGAGGAGAATTCCAGGCGACCGTCATATGCTGAAGTGGTCTCTAGAAAGAAAAATACTCAGTGTGCAGAAGGGGATCAGAGTTCCTCGAGTATCATTACTTTTCTAAATGCCACTGTACCTAAGATCTCTAAGAGAGGTTCTCCTGAAATTGCTGATCACTGAACTGTACCAGTCCACCATGGATTCTTTAAAATTGCATTCTGCTGCGGACAGGATCAATCAGATTCCCACCATGGGCATTTGAGAATAAATATCGCCACTACTTTATTTCCATCAAGGACAGGGGGATCCGGGATTGGCGGGATGTTTTGCAAGAGGTGAAATAAAAATTCGGCCCTTACCGGACTGTTACTGCTGCAAAACGTGATACTTAGAAACTCACATATAGACTCAAAGTCTCCGGGAATTCCTCTCTATCCTTAAAAATGCCTATGGGTTAGCGTATAGGTCCCCAAATTGGGAATCTAGGGAATTCAAACTGTTTAACGGTGCAATGCCTAGGCAAATTAAGCTTAGCCCAGCCAGAGATCTCGATCTTAAAGCTCCCTTGGACAGATTGGTGACGGCTGCCACCTCCCTGTATAACATCAGTGAGTGCCCCGCTATGGGTGAGAGGAGATACAAAAGGTCCCCAGAACAAAACGTAGCAGAAGCTAAAATAAACCCAAACCTAGGATTTGAAACGCAGCCACGCAGGTACCCTCCGTCTACAGGACCTTTCCAACAAACCCAGCGACAACAGGTAACACACAAGCAAACAAAACCTCATAGCCCCAATGGGTCAGAGGGGGATGATAATGGTCATAAGAGGTCTAACTACCGTCCCCAATATTATAATAGGGGTCCCCCGGGATACAGGCGCTGGAACAACAGGCCCAGACAACAGAAGGAAGGTAGGCCTGAGCCCTCTTCTTCACCTAGAAGTCGGTCTCCCACCTCTAGTGAGGGTACACCACGAGACCAAACTGTGCACAAATCAAATGATCGGTTTGATCAGTTGGCAGATCAAGAGGCTAAATTAAGTGAAATAGTTAAAGATGTCCCAGGTGTCCATCAAAAAACATCCTGAGCCTTTTTTAGGGGCGGCTGCAGGTCCCAGCTCAGCCCTATAAAGCAGGCAGGGCGGCTTCAGAGCCCAGGCCAACACAAGGCCACCGAGCTGGTTGTAGAAGAAACTAATGTGATTCCTAATCCTATATTGCCTTGCAGCGTTCCTGACCCTAAAATTGAGGCCAAAGAGGAGGTGTCTAACGTGTTGTCTATCTTGCAGTCTAACCATGATGATTCCTGCACTAATGCGTCTTCTCCAATGAGTGATCCCGTCATCTCAGCGTTAACCTGTGAGCCGCCGTCTTTAAGCTGCGATATAATCCAGTCTTCCCCAAAAGTGGGGGCTGCTGCCGCGTGCGGTAAGAATGTCCGGGTTTCTCCAGAAGTCGCATCGCTGCAAAAGGATCAAATCCTCAAAAAGCGTCAGATGAGCGAACATTCTAATTTCTTATGTGATTAGTTTCAGGTTGAAGGCCGATATTTTGTTGATTCTTATCTCTAAGATGAACTTATGGGGCTGATTAGGGGTTTACTTGACACGGGATCACAAGCCACTATGTTGTCATCTAGTTATTTCCAACAGGTTATGGATGTGACGGCAAAGAGGCCGAGATTGAAATGGTTTGATGGCTGTTTGATAAGTGTCGGCGGAGACGCTTTGCAGGTAAGAGGTACAGCATGGTGAAAATTTAAAATAGGCAAGAAAGTAATTGGACATCCCACACTGATTGTGGACCTTCCCTATGATTGGCTGATCATAGGAATCGACCTCCTGAAAAGATTGAGTTCCATAGACTTAATCAATGAAGCAATCTGGACTATGAGTGCCTATGAGTATTCCTGCAACCAGTTCCATTGGCAGCCATACATGCCCACGCCATGACACTACCACCACCATGCTTCACTGATGAGGTGGTATGCTTAGGACCATGAGCAGTTCCTTTCCTTCTCCATACTCTTCTCTTCCCATCACTCTGGAACACATTGATCTTGGTCTCATCTGTCCATAGGATGTTGTTCCAGAACTGTGAAGGCTTTTTTAGATGTCGTTTGGCAAACTCTAATCTGGCCTTCCTGTTTGAGGCTCACCAATGGTTTCCATCTTGTGGTGAACCCTCTGTATTCACTCTGGTGAAGTCTTCTCCTGGAGAGTGTTCTTGATCCGGCCAACTGTTGTGAAGGGCGTTTTCTTCACCAGGGAAAGAATTCTTCGCTCATCCACCACAGTTGTTTCCCGTGGTCTTCCGGGTCTTTTGGTGTTGCTGAGGTCACCGGTGCGTTCCTTCTTTTTAAGAATGTTCCAAACAGTTGTTTTGGCCGCGCCTGATGTTTTTGCCATCTCTCTGATGGGTTTGTGGTGTTTTCTCAGCCTAATGATGGCTTCACTGATAGTGACCGCTCTTTGGATCTCATCTTGAGAGTTGACAGCAACAGATTCCAAATGCAGATATCAGACTGGAAATGACCTCTGGACCTTGTATCTGCTCACTGTAATTGTGATAATGAGGGAATAACACACAGCGGCCATGGGACAGCCGAGAAGACAATTGTCCCATTACTTCTGGTCTCTTAACAAGTGGGAGGCACAGATGTAACTGCTGTAATTCCTGCACCGTTCACCTGATCTGGATGTAAATTCCTCAGATTACAGCCGACAGTCTGCAGATAAAGCCGACAGTCTGCGGGTAAAGCCGACAGTCTGCGGGTAAAGCCGACAGTCTGCGGGTAAAGCCGACAGTCTGCGGGTAAAGCCGACAGTCTGCGGGTAAAGCCGACAGTCTGCGGGTAAAGCCGACAGTGTGCGGGGAAAGCCGACGGTCTGCGGGGAAAGCCGACGGTCTGCGGGGAAAGCCGACGGTCTGCGGGTAAAGCCGACGGTCTGCGGGTAAAGCCGACGGTATGCGGGTAAAGCTGACGGTCTGCGGGTAAAGCTGACGGTCTGCGGGGAAAGCTGACAGTCTGCAGGTAAAGCACATCTTGTCCGTTTCATCTCACATCCATTGTGGTGGTGGATAGAGCCCAAAATTTCTGAATTGTGTCGATGTCCCAATATTTATGGACCTGATTGTATATCTAAATATCCTAATTATAGTGGATTTGATTAGACCCATAAGAGGCCATATTGTTATATGTTATATATTTTAAAGTAGGCCGAAAGAGGTTCATGGGAAGGACACAGTTCATGTACCAGTCTGAGAAGTCATTCTTGTCTCCTTGTGGATTTATTACTGGTGCGAATTATCCCTATGGTCTAATGTCTATTGATGAAGCAGAAAATCTGTGATGTGATGTATACATATAATGAACAATACGTTTTAGTATAAGATAATCAATAGGACCCATGTATTGTTTTATATTGAATATTATGAACGTTTATGTATCTTATCATATATATATATATATTTCTCAAAAGGAACGCATATATATCTGTGAGAGAACAAGGTCCATTATATTATCAGTACGTAAATCTGAGAGTAGGGGAAAAGTCTAATCGGTGCCCAAAAGTCTGTGTTTTAGTTAGTTTTTTGTTAAAATGAATCAGCTCTGATTTAAGGTTCCATATGTCATGTGTATAGAATCTGAGATAAAGTCCTACTTGGATATTTAACTCTTACTAGAATGATACTAATAGCTTAGGTAATAGTGTCACCTAGGGGTAAATGCGCAACATTACACCAACAGCAGAAATGCATTTTGGGTAATACAATGACATCACCATCATTATCATATGTACACGCCTAGCCGACAGTGATTGGGAAGGTTAGGAAGGTGTGTCTAACTGATAAGTTTGTGATTATAAACCGCACACACGAGGGGAAAAACACAGCAACAGGAAAAAGACAGGGGAACAAGGAAAACACAGAGAAACAAAGAAAGCCCAGGAGAAAGATCCCAATCACCAGGACAGACTTTGGAGCTGACTTCCCGTTAGTCTCTGGATGTGACTGGTGTGTAAGACAGGATGTAACAGCAGAATAGTGACCGCTGCTCTGGATGTGACTAGAGTATAAGACATGATGTACCAGAAGATTAGTGACCACAGCTCTGAATGTGACTGGAGCGTAAGACATGCTGTAACAGCAGAATAGTGACCACAGCTCTGGATGTGACAGGAGTATAAGACATGATGTAACAGATTAATTACAGATGAATTAGTGACCGCGGCTCTGGCTGTGACTGAAGTATACGGATAGACGTCTGATTATGAGACGATCCCCTGTCGCTACCATATAACCTGCTCCACCTGCACATGAGTCACACGGCAGCAGGGTAAAAGTCATGTGATCCAGGCAGAGACATGTGCAGACCTGTCAGGACGCAGCAGGTGAGATCAGCAGAGTATACACACAGGGGATTACAGCACATATGTTTGCGTGTGTCACTTTTTCTTCCCAGGACACTCAGTGCCGTCATGGCACGTGTGATGGGGGGGCGCTGTCATGGCACGTGTGATGGGGGGGCGCTGTCATGGCACATGTGATGGGGGTCTTCATTATTGGGGGGGCGCTGTCATGGCACATGTGATGGGGGGTCTTTATTATGGAGGGCGCTGTCAAGGCACGTGTGATGGGGTCTTCAATATGGGGGGTGCTGTCACTGCACATGTGATGGGGGTCTCTATTATGGGGGGGTGCTGTCATTGCACATTTATGGGGATGCGCTGTGGTGACACATGTGATGAGGGGGTCTTTTTCATTATGGGGGGGCGCCGTGATGGCACATGTAATGGGGGGTCTTCATTATGGGGGGCGCTGTGATGGCACATGTGATGGGGGTCTTCTTCATTATGGGGGGGCGCCGTCAAGGCACATGTGATGGGGTCTTCAATATGGAGGGGCGTCGTCATGGCATATGTGATGGGGCGTCTTCTTCAATATGGGGGGCACTGTAATGGCACATGTGATGGAGGGTCTTCATTATGGGGGGGCGCCGTCAAGGCACATGTGATGGGGTCTTCAATATGGGGGGCGCTGTCATGGTACATGTGATGGGGCGCCTTCTTCAATATGGGGGGGCACTGTAATGGCACATGTGATGGAGGGTCTTAATTATGGGGGGGCGCCGTCATGGCACATGTAATGGGGGGTCTTCATTATGGGGGGGCGCTGTCATGGCGCATATAATGGGGGTCTTCAGTAAGGGGGGCGCTGTCATGGGACATGTGATGGGGTCTTCAGTAAGGGGGGGGTCGCTGTCATGGCACATGCATGTAATGGGGGGTCTTCATTATGGGGTGAGCTGTCATGGCACATGTAATGGGGGGTCTTCTTCATTATAGGGGGACGCTGTCATGGCTGTTACTATGGAGTTGACTTCCGCTGTGGAGTACAGAGCAGTAATATTTATTGTCACATACAGATAGAAGTTATATAATAGTTTGTAGAAAACACGGCAGCTCGTACATATACGTGTAAACATTTGTGTACATGGGGGGTGGGGGTTATACGAGTGTAAACTGGAGGATATACAGATGGCGGTAGGAGGGGCTTAAGGCATTAGTGGCAGCACCCGATGCTGTTAGCTGATCACTGTGTGACGCTCCTTCTTACTTCTTGACCTCTCGAAGAATGCGTAGTCCTGTAGAGAGAATGGACTGCGTAAAAATCAAGATGACGGCTGGTCCAGAAGTCACAAGTGTCAGACAAGGTCACAGTAGTTTATCAACTCCAGTCCTCAACTCGACGACTCCATATTAGACCCCAAACCAACAACGTCATGGTCGACCTCAACCCAATGACTCCATAGAAGACCCCAAACTAACTACTTCATGGTAGACCTCAACCCAATGATTTTATGGTAGACCCAACATCAATGACTTCATAGTAGACCTCAACCCAATGACTCCACAGTAAACCCAAAACAAATGACTTTCTCATAAACCTCAACCCAACTACACCATAGTAGACCCTAAACCAATGACTCCATGGTAGACCCTAAACCCAATGACTCCATGGTAGACCCTAAACCCAATGACTCCATGGTAGACCCTAAACCCAATGACTCCATGGTAGACCCTAAATCCAATGACTCCATGGTAGACCCTAAACCCAATTACTCCATGGTAGACCCTAAACCAGGCATCCTCAAACTACGGCCCTCCAGCTGTTGCAAAACTACAACTACCAGCATGCCAGAACAGCCTACAGCTATCAGTCTACAGCAGGGCATTGTGGGAGTTGTAGTTTTACAACAGCTGGAGGGCCGCAGTTTGAGGATGCCTGCCCTAAACTAACGACTTCATGGTAGACATCAACTCAATGATTCCACAGAAAACCCCAAACCAATGATTTAATCGTAGACCGAAACTTCACCACAATAGACCCTTAACCAACGACTCCATAGTAGACCCCAAATCAATGACTTCATAGCTATTAAACCTATGACTCCATAATAGACCCTAATCTAATGACACCATAGTAAACTACAACCCAACGATTTCATAGCACTCATCTTGTTGACTCCATAGTAGGCCTCAACCCGCTGACTCCATAGTAGGCCTCAACCCGCTGACTCCATAGTAGGCCTCAACCCGCTGACTCCATAGTAGGCCTCAACCCGCTGACTCCATAGTAGGCCTCAACCCGCTGACTCCATAGTAGGCCTCAACCCGCTGACTCCATAGTAGGCCTCAACCCGCTGACTCCATAGTAGGCCTCAACCCGCTGACTCCATAGTAGGCCTCAACCCGCTGACTCCATAGTAGGCCTCAACCCGCTGACTCCATAGTAGGCCTCAACCCGCTGACTCCATAGTAGGCCTCAACCCGCTGACTCCATAGTAGGCCTCAACCCGCTGACTCCATAGTAGGCCTCAACCCGCTGACTCCATAGTAGGCCTCAACCCGCTGACTCCATAGTAGGCCTCAACCCGCTGACTCCATAGTAGGCCTCAACCCGCTGACTCCATAGTAGGCCTCAACCCGCTGACTCCATAGTAGGCCTCAACCCGCTGACTCCATAGTAGGCCTCAACCCGCTGACTCCATAGTAGGCCTCAACCCGCTGACTCCATAGTAGGCCTCAACCCGCTGACTCCATAGTAGGCCTCAACCCGCTGACTCCATAGTAGGCCTCAACCCGCTGACTCCATAGTAGGCCTCAACCCGCTGACTCCATAGTAGGCCTCAACCCGCTGACTCCATAGTAGGCCTCAACCCGCTGACTCCATAGTAGGCCTCAACCCGCTGACTCCATAGTAGGCCTCAACCCGCTGACTCCATAATAGGCCTCAACCCGCTGACTCCATAGTAGGCCTCAACCCGCTGACTCCATAGTAGGCCTCAACCCGCTGACTCCATAGTAGGCCTCAACCCGCTGACTCCATAGTAGGCCTCAACCCGCTGACTCCATAGTAGGCCTCAACCACTTCAAAGCAGACCCCAACCTAATGACACCATAGTAAAACACAACCTAACGTCTACATAGTACACCACAATTCAATGACTCTATAACAGACTTCAACCAACAACTCCATAATAGACCACAACCCAACGACTCCATAGCAGACCCTAAACCAATGACCCCGCAGCAGACTTCAAATCAATGACGTAGTCTCATCAATCTCCATACAAACTGGCCAGCCATGAGGTAATCCGGGAAACTCCCATAAACCCAACTGTCTGGTGGATATATCTCTAATAGTAGGACTCACCAGTAGAAAGCAGGCTCCAATAAGAACCGCCTTCATCTTCACATCCAGATCCTTAGGGAACTGGATCCCAAAGTTATCAGCATCTGTAAATATTTCCTTTGGTAATCCACTCCACTGCTTACTGATCCGGCCCACACTGCGAGACTCACACAGTGGTTTTATCTAAAGGATGGAGAAAGAGGGGGGTGATGAGATGAGAGCAATGGATGAGAAGACAGCAATGGATAAGAAGACATGAGAAAAAGATGACGAAGAATGGCCAGGAAAGGATGGAGACACCTGCTCGAAATGCAAGGTTTGGTGAGGAGTGGAGAAAGATCTGGAAGGAAACATCGGAATGAGCTAAAGAGGGGGAGAATATCAAAGTAGAAATGAGAATGAGAACAAGGACAATGGTCTGGAGGCCAGCTGGTGAAGGAGAGAGAGGGGAAGACAATTCAAGATGTAGAACAGACAAAGGATGCTGAAGAGCATGGAGAAAGAGGAAGAAGGAAGACTCTGGATAAAGAAGACATGGAGGAAGAGGAGAAAGGAAGACTCTGGATAATGAAAATATGAATGACACTGCAGAGCACGGAGGAAGAGAAGGAGTAGGAAGAGGAAGACATGGATGACACTGCAGAGCATAGAGGAGGAGGAAGAAGGAAGACTCTGGATAAAGAAGACATGGAGGAAGGAAGACTCTGGATATAGAAGACATTGAGGACACTGCAGAGCATGAAATAAGAGGAGTAGTAGGAGGACAGCATGGAAGAGGAAGAAGAAAGACTTGGATAAAGAAGACATGGGAGACACTGCAGAGCATGGAGGATGAGGAGGAGTAGGAAGAAAAACATGGACGACACTGCAGAGCATGGTGGAGAAGGAAGAAGGGAGACTCTGGATAAAGAAGACATGGAGGACACTGCAAAGCCTGGAGGAAGAAAGAAGGTGGAGGAGGAAGAGGAAGATCATGCTGAGAATTAGTCATCTGCTAAACATCAAGAAGTCAGCAAGGAGGATACAGAAGACGCCTGGAGATCCCGGTCACTCACCTGGAAGTTCACGTCTCCACAGCAACTGGACATAAGACACGGACCGACCACCTTCAGGACCGGCTCCCGGCTCTCCGTGAGGAGACAATACTTAGGAACAAACGGATGCCAGCTCTGCACAACGTACCCAACGGTGTGACCTGGAGGGCTCTGCACCTCGAGCTGCACACAGAGAACAGGGTAAGATAATGGACAGTCAGCACAGGAATAGCAGAGTGATGGAGGTGTAGTGTGTATGTGAGAGGTCAGCACAGGAATAGCAGAGTGATGCGGGATGAAGGTGTAGTGTGTATGTGAGAGGTCAGCACAGGAATAGCAGAGTGATGCGGGATGAAGGTGTAGTGTGTATGTGAGAGGTCAGCACAGGAATAGCAGAGTGATGCGGGATGGAGGTGTAGTGTGTATGTGAGAGGCTCAGCACAGGAATAGCAGAGTGATGCAGGTGTAGTGTGTATGTGAGAGGTCAGCACAGGAATAGCAGAGTGATGCAGGTGTAGTGTGTATGTGAGAGGTCAGCACAGGAATAGCAGAGTGATGCAGGATGAAGGTGTAGTGTGTATGTGAGAGGTCAGCACAGGAATAGCAGAGTGATGCAGGATGGAGGTGTAGTGTGTATGTGAGAGGTCAGCACAGGAATAGCAGAGTGATGCAGGATGAAGGTGTAGTGTGTATGTGAGAGATCAGCACAGGAATAGCAGAGTGATGCGGATGAAGGTGTAGTGTGTATGTGAGAGGTCAGCACAGGAATAGCAGAGTGATGCGGGATGGAGGTGTAGTGTGTATGTGAGAGGCCAGCACAGGAATAGCAGAGTGATGCAGGTGTAGTGTGTATGTGAGAGGTCAGCACAGGAATAGCAGGTGTGATGCAGGGTAGTGTGTATGTGAGAGGTCAGCACAGGAATAGCAGAGTGATGCAGGATGAGGTGTAGTGTGTATGTGAGAGGTCAGCACAGAGCAGAGTGATGCAGGATGGAGGTGTAGTGTGTATGTGAGAGGTCAGCACAGGAATAGCAGAGTGATGCAGGATGAAGGTGTAGTGTGTATGTGAGAGGTCAGCACAGGAATAGCAGAGTGATGCAGGATGGAGGTGTAGTGTGTATGTGAGAGGTCAGCACAGGAATAGAGTGATGCAGGATGGAGGTGTATGTGTGTATGTGAGAGGTCAGCACAGGAATAGCAGAGTGATGCGGGATGAAGGTGTAGTGTGTATGTGAGAGGTCAGCACAGGAATAGCAGAGTGATGCGGGATGAAGGTTAGTGTGTATGTGAGAG